>NC_073349.2:2762500-2927500 GCF_027580225.2 Misgurnus anguillicaudatus
ATTTACTCACCACCATGTCATCCAAAATGTTGATGTCTTTCTTTGTTCAGTCGAGAAGAAATTAATGTTTTTTTAGGAAAACATTGCAGGATTTTTCTCATTTTAATGGACTTTAATAGAGCCCAACATTTAATACTTAACTCAACACTTAACAGTTTTTTTCAACAGAGTTTCAAAGGACTATAAACAATCCCAAATGAGGCATAAGGGTCTTATCTAGCAAAACGATTGTCATTTTTGACAAGAAAAATCTAATATATGTACTTTTAAACCACAACTTTTTGTCTAGGTCCGGTCCAGCGCGACCTAACGTAAATGCGTAGTGACGTAGGGAGGTCACGTGTTACATATATAAAACGCACATTTGCGGACCATCTTAAACAATAAACTGCCACAAAGACATTAATTAGTATCAGTTGACATACAACAATGTAGGAACTGTCCTCTTTCAACACACTTGTAAACACTGGGGCGGACGTCATGACGTATTGCGTGGGGTCAGCTGGCGCATCGCGACCAGATCTAGACGAGAAGTTGTGCTTTAAAAGTGTATATTTGTCATTTTTCTTGTGAAAAATGACAGTCGTTTTGCTGGATGGGACCCTTGTGCCTCGTTTGGGATTGTTTGTAGTCCTTTGAAACTCCGTTGAAAAAAACTGTTACGTGTTGAGTTAAGTATTAATTGTTGGTGTCTATTAAAGTCCATTAAAATGAGAAAAATCCTGCAATGTTTTCCTCAAAAAACATAATTTCTTCTCGACTGAACAAAGAAAGACATCAACATTTTGGATGACATGGTGATGAGTAAATTATCTGGATTTTTCTTTTAAGAAAATTGACTATTCCTTTAAGGAGTGTAGAGAGCAACTTTTATTATGTGACTCTTTGGCACCGTATTAGTGTCATGGACCTTTAAGGCAATTTTTTATATAAACTCACGATCTTGATTCATACATAAATGCGATCTTCTTTGTAAATGACGGCGATTATCTTGCATATAGTTCCCTGTATTCAGATTCTGCATTCACGTATTTACCTTTCTTTTACTGTCTATGGTATTTACATTACAATCCAGGATGCTATAGCAGTCAAACTTAATCAAACTCACACAGTGTAAAACCAAACCCTATTCATTCACCAATCAGATCCGAGCGTTTCTCTCGTCTCTCTTCCTCATTCGCTGCATTCCGCTGTCACTCGCGTGACGTATTACAAAGCGGCAGACCTAAACACATTGGTTTACTTGAATTTGGAGCGACAATTTTCACACAAAAGAGAGGAAAAACGAGCGCTATTGCGGAAAATCCTGGTGGCGAGGGAGAGAGAGATGATGCAACAATATTTGTTTGGAAAAAGGCAAGGAAATACTTCTGGTCGTTTCTCAATTGGAAGCCTGCAGCCTCCGGATGTCAAATATGGAGGCTGCACACGTCATCAAGCCTGGGTTATTAAGGTAAACTGAGCATTACATTCGCAAGTCAAAAGCATACTGCAACAATTTACGATTAACTAAGTATAATAGTCAACATTATAATTGTTAATATTCTGAAATAAGACAGTCTTGATGACGTATGCAGCTTAGAAATACGACATCCGGAGGCTGCAACCTTCAGATTGAGAAATAGCTTCTGCCACGACGAGTTCCTCATCAGAAAGTTGAAACATGACTGCGTTTCTCCCTGTTGTCTCAAAATGTTGATCGTTTAGCGTTTTAAATGTTTAGTTTTTAGTTTAGTTTTAAGGTTGGCCAGTTCTTTTCCTTTGCGACAGTGCTGCGGCGCTTGTGGCCTCTAGGGGCGCTAGGCGTGAAAAATACATGTCTAGCGCCCCCTAGTGGTCAAAAAGTTCTGCGGTGTGCCTTTAATGAAGGCAAATAAAAAAGTGAGGCAATATCATAACAAGCGATTTCATATGCACGTATGGAATATTTTGATTGCTGCAGTAGCTAACAAGACATGACGGGCTAACTCTAGAAAGAACTGCTTAAAAGATATTTACTGCTTACACAAACCTGCAGTTCAGTTGTTTTAACTACCAAGCAACTATCTCAGGCAATATTAAACAATCAATTTTTGTATTTTTATCCTGATGCAACATTCATCTGTAAAATATGACCGTATTCAGTCCTCTGATTTGCTGATGTGATGCTCAACTTAATCACTTAAAGACACTAAAGAGAAACCACTAATGCATTGCCAGCATGTGATGATGTGAGGTGCTTTATTAGATCAAAATTACGTGCTACAGAGTAATAGATTGGGACCTGACCCGGCTAATCATTTAAAATATACACCCGAACCCGTACAGGTCCCAGGTCAGGTCCTGGGTCCTCGGGTCTTCCATGTAGACCCCTCCCTTCTGTCCTGGATATAAAGGTGTGACAGAGGCCAGTTAGTGAGTGAGAAAGTGATCTCTAGCTCCTTGTTAGTGCCCATCTCCCATTCTGGATCAATCACAGGTTGAAATCCTCTGGCTGTGTTTGAGTAGTTATGGTTACAAATAGGGAAGCATAACGATTAATCAATAGCAAAATAAAATCATATATGTGTGTTAACTGTGTATAATAATTATGTTTATTTACATATGCACACATGCATATATAATTTTAAGAAAAAATATATATCTATATATTAAGTATTTTCAATTCAATTCAATTTTATTCAATTCAATTCAATTAATTTATACATAAATATACAAATGCATATACACATGTAAACATTTCTTAAATATATACATGCATGTGTGTGCATTTATCTATAAAAAAGCTATTATTCACAGTTCACACACAAATACTGTATGATGTAAACAAAAACTTAAATTTCTTTGTTCTGATGAACACAAAGGAAGATATTTTGAGAAATGTTTTGTAAACAACCGTTCGTGAACCCCATTTACTTTCATAGTATTTTTTCCCCTTTTTCTCTCAATTTTTTGGGTAAACTATCCTTTTAATAATGGTCTTGGTTGTGTTAAATATCATCATACATTTCCACCAAAAATCCTGTATGAAGTCAAAAGCACATGAACTCTCTTATAATGCATCTACGTACTTGAGTATCTCCAGTTTATAGTGTGGATCCTCCAACAGATCAGAGAGCAGCTTTATTCCTGAATCTCCTGGGTGATTGTAGCTCAGATCCAACTCACTCAGTTGTGATGGGTTTGATCTCAAAGCTAAAGCAAGAGCAATACTACCTTCCTCTGTCACCATACAGCCAGATAATCTCCAAAAACACAGACAGCATTATATAAAACACTCGGAAACAGAAATGAGTTTTGTAATATGGTTTTGTGCAATATTGATCTTATTCATTTTGATATTCATGCAGATAATATAAGTAATTTACGGTGCATTCGAGTTATACATTTGATCATTATGTGTGTTAACTGGAGATCAATCAGATTATGTTTTGTGCTGCTAATGCAATGCTCTACCAATTGAGCTACAGAAACACTACTGACAAAATCAACAACTTAAATCGTAGAAGATTTCAAAAACGCTGTAAATTTCTACTACAGTATTTGATAAGATTCTGTCATAATGTGCCTATCAGTAAAGCAAAACACAGAAATGGCAGAGAAGTAAATTTTTGTATATGTTCTTAAATAGTACCTCAGTATCCCCAGCTGACAGTTTGGGCTCTTTAGTCCTTCAGAGATGAGCTTCACTCCTGAATCCTGCAAGTCATTATTACTCAAGTCCATTTCTTTCAGGGAAGAGTTTGAGGATTTTAGAGCTGAAGCCAAGCCTTCACAGGAATGATCAGTGAGATTACAGCTGGACAATCTAAACAGAAGAATATAACATTGAAATTGACCACATAACTCTGTTGGGTGATTCTCTGAATTGGGTGCCCTTTAAGTCCCCCAAACTTACTTCAAAGATTTTTAATTAAAGGAAATCACAAAATGCATTTTAACGCTGTCAATTAATAGAACCAGGTGCCTTTGCATTATAATGCAACAAAAAATGCTTTTATTTTATTTTAATTTATAGATATGGGTTGCCTAAGTAGTAGACAACAAGCATACTTGCATGTCCTCCTCACTAACCATCATTACATTTTCATTGAATATCAAACAAATAAAAACTGCAATTACTGCAAAATGGTTACTGCTAATTTAATCATACGTGGGTTTACTTTAACTAAAATATACATATGTATATAAAAATGCATTAATTATATATGAAATTGCAATATTTATACACGTCCTCCAGTTTGTTTTCAACCCCGTCACGCCATACTATTTACCCCCCTATAAAAATAACGGATCAATCCCTGTGGCATCACACCCAGAAAGTGATATCACACAAGTCTCTTGAAGAACATGCTGCAAAGAAAGGCAAGTGTCAGAATCTTTTCTTACATTTATTTCATGTTTTTCACTGTCAGATTAAGATTGTCAGGCTCAACATTTCAACTCTGTTGTATTACTAAATGATAGTAAACAACGGTTTAAGAAATTAAATAAATGTTTTTGCAAAACATTAAACTTGTATGATTTCCTAAATGCCATGTGATGCTACTGTCTTAGTTAAGTACGGAGTTACAGCTACTGTTAGGCAAAAACTTCAACCCCGTCACATTCAACCCCGTCACATTTTTATTATAACAGGGTTGAATCGTTGTGACGGGGTTGAAAATTTGACACTTTTTAGTAGAGTACTCAATTGTAGACTTGTTATATTGTTATGTGACCTGTTAGAAATAATCGACTATGGTATTTATGTTCAATAAAACCAAATTGAAAGATCGATTGATGTTTTTGATCAAATAATCCTTAATTCTTTTGATTTAATGTTAAATACTTATTAAAATGTTTGTTTGTTTTTGCCAACTTTAATAAAATACAATTTTATTGAATGTGATATCATTAATTTTACAGGTAAGAAATCCATGCTATATTAAATAATGATCATCACTTCAACCCTGTTATCATTTTCAACCCCGTTATGCTGAGTTTAACCCTGTTATTTGATAGTTTTTATTAATATTTTGGTGATAAAACGACAAATTAGGTCAATGTTTGTTTTGCTGTGTGCAGAATTTACAGGACAGTCTGAAAAAATATGAAAGCCTGATTAAATTCTAATGTTAATGCATATTTTGTGATAAGATATGAAGACCAATGTTAGATACAGTTTTCATGACCTGATTTGGTATTCAAATGGTGAGTATTAAAAAAAAATTCTACATGCAATAAATGATATCAAACAAGGGACATCTCATTGAAAAGCTTCTACAAGAATTTACTTGAAAATCTTTTTAAATCATATTTAAACAGGGTCCAAGTCCAAGTGGAAAAAACACTCAATATTGATTAGAATTTCATGCCTGAGGTGGGAACATGTATTTTCTTAAAGGTTTGACTCATCCACTATCACAGGAAATGATCAAAAATATAACTATTTAAGGTATATATTTAAAAAAAAAAGTATGACCCAAAAGGCACCCATCTCAGAGAATGACTCTGTTACTTATTAACTTATGTTTGTAACAATCTAATATGTTTCAACTTAACCTGAGAGACTGCCTACATACTGTAAACTGATGAGCTAAAACATTATGACCACCTGTCCAATATGCTGCTGGTGCTACCAAAACTGTGCCAAATAGGCCAAGGCATGGATCCTACATTAACCCTTAAAGGGGACATTTCACAAGACTTTTTTAAGATGTAAAATAAATATTTGGTGTCTCCAGAGTTGCATGTGAAGTTGTTTGTTGACCTACTAAAGAAGATTGAACCCTTTTGTTTACATTTACACTGATATATGCATACACCGTTGAATTAGGTATTTAAGTTGTAGCCTATTTAGAAGGATAGAAGATCCTATGTTGTTTCAAGTTTAAGTTTGTTTGAACGTGCGTCCAACCAGTTCATAGCATAACATTGCTTGATAAACGTTGAGAAAGTTAGATGCTTTGTGCTTTGTATTGAAATTTATAAATGTTGAGACTGTAATGTTTTAATATTGTGCTCTATATGCATTCCACCACATCTGAAGAGGTTGGCCGTAGTACTATAAAGCTCACACATCTCTGCAAATGAACCATAAAAGTTTATTGGACTAGGAATAGTTGACTTACTTGGTAGTCTACGGTTTTGGAACGTTTCATAAAGGGAATTTGTTTCGCAAATCACGCTGCATTTAAAGGCCTAATAAACCGCATCCTTCAAGCCTAAGACTATTAATGGTCATGTTGGATGAACATATTAAGGAATTAAAGGAAGTAAAGAAGGTCAGAAAAGACAAATTAGCAAAATGTACACGCAAAATGAATGAAATTAAAAGGATGATGCAACAGAAAGATGAAAAAGAAGAATAATAACCATAATTATGTGCAAAACGTATTACCAGAAAAGGAAAAGCAAATAGATAAAGTTGAATGGTATGAATCTGGGATAGAACCATTTGAAGATTTCCTGGAAGAGGTACAGGTTTGGGAGGACTTTAAAAAAACAGCAAGGTGATTTGGATGAACATAAATCTCCTGTAGAAGAACAGGAGTCTGTTGAACCAGTGGCTGCATCACAGCCGCAAGAGGTTAAAT
Organism: Misgurnus anguillicaudatus; assembly: GCF_027580225.2. Lineage (NCBI taxonomy): Eukaryota > Metazoa > Chordata > Actinopteri > Cypriniformes > Cobitidae > Misgurnus > Misgurnus anguillicaudatus. The sequence continues at coordinate 2,769,058 of NC_073349.2, forward strand.
TATATCCACCAGAGTCAAGAGATCTGCAAGATTCCACAGGTCCAAATTATAGTATTTCTAATGTTAGTAAATCTAAATCTTCTTCAGTGACATCTGAACATAGGAAGGCTCTTGCTGAGAAAGCTGCATTGTTGTCAAGTAGAGAAGCGTTGAATGCCAAGCATGCACTTGAGCAACAGAGAATGATTTTAGATACAAAGATTGAAAACGCAGGACTCGAAGCAGAAATTGCTGCATCAAGATGCCAAGATAAAGGTTCTGGCAAGCTTTGATTTGCAGTAAGAAAATCTGAAGACGGCATGAACTCCTATTTAGAAAGCCATAGACCATTTTAAATGCAAAAGTCAAAAACAGTCACCAGTAGAGTTTGCTAGAATATCTACAGTCCCTAAAACCCCACTGCAAACAATTCTGCAACAGCCCAGATCTGCTACAGTTTTTACAATCCCTAAGCAACAGGAGATAATTCCAAAGAGCTCAGTCTCAACTTTAAAGCAGTCTGTCACAATTGCAAAGACACCAATATCTTTTAACATCAAGCAGGATAAGGATTTAAAAGGCGGTGGTCAGACTATGACGATTTGTCTTCTGTCATGCAAAGACAAAATTACAATGTTGATTTACTTGTACTGCAACATAGGCAAGCACTATTACTTGTTAGAAAAATATCCACCTTTCATGGTGATTCATTAAGTTTCACAACATTCATGAGTGCCTTTGAATATAGCATTGAAGACAAAACACCAAACAATCAAGATCGCCTTTACTATCTTGAGCAGTATACGACAGGACAACCCAGAGAACTTGTAAAGGCTGCTTCCATATGTATCCTTCAAGAGGATTTTGTGAAGCTAAAAGACTCCTTCAGGAGAACTTTGGAGATGACCTAAAAGTTACAATGGAATACATGGATAAGACCCTGAAATTGACAAATATCAAGTCCAATAATGGAAAGGAACTACAGAGCTATGCAGTGTATCTTAGAGGCTGCTGTAACGCAATGCAAGACCTAAAGATCATGGAAGAATTAGATTTACCCTCCAACATGAAAATGATTATAACCAAATTGCCCTATAAACTGAGAGAGAAGGGGAGATCCACTGCAGCCAATATCCTGGAAAATACAGGTCGCAGAGCTCGTTTCCATAACCTTGTAGCCTTTATGGAAAAGCAGGCCAAGATTCTGCCGGACCCTCTGCTTTTAATAGGTTTGATTGCCCTGTACCCCCTGACCCTGCTACAGGGGCCTGTAATGGTGACTTTCCTGCACTGTATCCCCTTACTCCCTGCAGTAACACTAACTGCTCAAACAACACTAAGATTGCTCAAAGTTGGTGCTAAAGATGCAACAGATCCTTCAAATCTTTTTTCAGAAACTTTCTTATCCAACCATAATTTCTACCCTGTGTATAATTCAAAATAGTTTACTGTATACAGTACATTGCCCAGCAGTACTTTCCTGTTTGGCTTTAATTATAACCAAATTGCTCAAATTGAGTTGGTATTTTCTTATTAGTCTGATACCTCGTTCCTTTTACCTAATCTCCACTTAGGCAACTTTTAATTGAAATACCTCAGAATCTCCAGTTTACAGTTTGGATTTTTCAGTCCATCAAATAGCAACTTCAGTCTAAAGAGAACAAAGAGAGATACAAACAAACAGAGTCAGGAATAACAAACATCTCTAATTAGTGTAGAAATAGTATATACTTTTTTATCCCCTGTTCTAGATTGTCAATGGTATATCCCCAATATTTTAAAAGAGTGGTAGATTCTGATTTGGATACAGTATTTATTGTGTCAGTGCCTAAATATTTTGTGATGAAAAACCTCAGACCTTAGATTTCCCAGCTGATAGTGTGCACTGTTGACTCTGAAATCCTTTAGGTTATTATAACTCAGGTCCAGCTTTCTCAGGGGTGAGTTGAATGACTCTAGAGCTGAAGCCAAACTTTGACAGCATTCATCAGTGAGACAACAACCTGCAAGTCTATATTGTAAATGACAAGACAATTGAAGAGTTCAGATGCAGGAAGACATTTCAATAATAGTGTTTGGAATAATATTCACAGAAAATTCAAGGAAAAAAGAAAAAGCTTTGGATGAAGTAATGGAGACAGCGGGAACATGGTCCTTCTCTGTTGTCCACATCAACTTCACTTTGTGCTGCATGACTGCTTCCGTCTTCCATCAACTCGTTTTTTGATTGGATATTGCATCGTTTCATCATTGTCAAATACTTGCTAAATATGACATACTTAGCATGAATAATTTAATAAAACACTCAAATGTGACCTTGCTTCATAAAATCATATATGGTGCTACTGCTCCTCCTTTGAAAAAGTTTGTAACACTTTGCTCTGAAAATTCAGTGCGAACAACTAGAAGTCTAACAAGGGGGGAGTGTAGCCTTCCAAAACATAAAACCAAATTTGGGAGTTCCTCCTTCTCATGTGTGGCCACGAGACAGTGGAATACCTTTCCCACTAAATACATTTTATGTACAGATTCTCACACTTTCTCATCCATGACCATGACAAAGAGTTGGCTGTTAAATGAACAAGTTTGTACACATCGATGATATGATTCATTTGTGTGGGAGTGTATGTATGTGTGTGTGGGGGGGGGAGGGGGGGTATGCGTGTGTAAGGAAATGAATGTTTAAAGTTATATTGTATGTCATTATGCTTCAGATGTTACTAAACTGTGTTTTGTTGGAGGAGGAGATAGAAAGACAAAATTTTAGTGAATGGCTTCCATATTTCTGCTATTTTATTGTATTACAAAATTGTCTGTTTTAATAATAACTGTCATTATTTTATTTATTACTATGTAAAAAGGTTATCCGTTATACCTGCCCAGGGACTACAGGTGAAAATTAGCAACTGTTGCTACAACCTGGCTCGAGACATGTTCTCTTGTTTTTTTAACAAGTTTAATGTTTAATTGTGCGTTGTCCCTGTTTCAAATAAATACTTTTCATCCATCCATCCATGATAATCTCAAGAGCTTGCACTCGTTTGTCCTCGGGATTCCCCAACACATCAGTATTTCTGATTGGGGCGGCTCCGATGTTGTTCCAATCAGGTTCGGACACTCTTAACACACCTCACACTAAGGGAAATCTGATAAGATCATCTGTAAAACCATCAAGATAATCAGAACATAGCTAGGATAAACTTTTGGTGTGTACTTAGCATGAAATATAACAGGTGCCCTCCAGGAACAACATTGGAGAGCGTCTCGGTTACGTATGTATCCCTCGTTCCCTGAAGGAAGGGAACTGACCCTTCTAACCTGCATAAAACCTTCCGTCTTCTATCTACGAGAAGCGAACCTGGGCTTTCAGCAGAGGGTCAGTCACTGCTTGTTCCTAAACCCATGGTAGTGAATTAGGCAAACTGGGAAGCGAATCCTGCCTGGGCTGATTAGCTCCACGGAAAATACATGCATAGGACACCTCAAGGGGGTGCTATACAGGCGCCTAGCCAAACACAGGTTTTCAAGAACACACCTAGTAAGAGCCTGACAGACGATGCTCCGCAACATCAGCCATCAAGGCGGTGGAGGAGTACTTAAAAAAGTTTTTGTGCCGTTTTTGCACCACAGGCCTTCTATAGTGGTGCAACCGTGCAGCACCAAAACAGAGGCTGCAAGTCAACACAGGAGCCGACACTGATTGTCTCTACCAGTTTGAGGAGGGAACACGAGAGGATACTGGCTCAATATGAACACTGTAAAATCTGGTGAACGTGTTAGGTGTCGCCCAACCAGCAGCTCTATAAATGTATGTAAGCGAGGAACCACGAGCCAATGCCCAAGATGATGCCACACTTCTTTTGTAAGCAAGGGCGATTGTGTCTACAATCGAATGAGACATCATCTGCTTGGTGACAGCTGTCCCTTTCTGCTAACCACCAAAAGAGACAAAGAGCTGCTCTGAAGTCCTAAAGCTTTGAGTTTGATCCACATATCTACGCAATGAGCGCACAGGACATAACAAAGCCAAGGCTGGGTCTGCCCCCTCTAAACGAGAGACAGCAGTCGTGGCCATCATGAGGATTCATGTACAGCCCGCATCCAGACGTTGCACATGGCCAGGATGTCATCCTTAAAAGGATGCCACCCGACCTGTGACACGAGAGAACGGCTGCCTTTACAAAGGCACAAGTTCAAGCTCGTGCTGCTCTTTTAGGAAATTAAAGAGGTGGAACTGAAAAAACTGTGAGTCTCTGCTGAGGTGCTGTCTGCCCTACCAACTTCGACACACAGAGGTTCCAGAAAGAGTAGCTTCTCAGGAGCAGATTTCTGCTGGCTTTCGAAGCGAAAAAAGCTAATTTGATTATTGCACCTGCCTCTCATGACATAGTAGTGACCGACTGAAAGAGAACCATGGTTTCAGGCCATTCAAAAATCTTCACTTCTAAAAGTGTCTCCAGTCACTCTTCACTTTGCTGAAAAATGTATGTGTCATTTAACAGATTCTACCAACAAACTATTATTCCCAAAACAAAACAATATTATAATCTAAAGGCAGAACTGCAACGTTTTATACTCACAATGCTTTTCTGCAGTTAATCACAGCTGGTACAAGTCTTCTTCTACCCTCCTGTGTTGTGTTGTATTTTTTTAGGTCCAGCTCATCTAGCACTTCCTCAGACATTTGAATCATGTAGGCTATCGCTGAACAGTGAGCAGCAGAGAGTGTCTGTGATGGCAAAAACTCTTGAATATCTCTTTGCAGAGACTGAACCTTCATTTCAAGCAGACAGAGGAGCAGACTGATGGATCTTTTGGGTAACAGACAATAATCATCATTGATTTTGTCTTTAATGTAATTTGTGGTTTTCTTGATGCTCTCCGAACTCTCCTCTGTGTGTGGCAGTAGACCCTGTAAGAGTCTCTGATTGGATTCCAGTGAGATGCCCAGCAGGAATCGCAGGAAAAGATCCAGATGTCCGATTCTACTTCCAAGGCTTTTATAAACCGCTGATGTTAGTAACTGAAACAGGGAGCTGTCCTCAGACTTATATTTCACATATTTATATCCAAGAAACAACTGCAGTGATTCTGTGTTCTTAGCTAAATGGGAATAAAACACATAGAAAGCAGCCAGAAACTCCTGAAAGCTGAGATGTATGAAGCAGTAGATTTTCCTTTGATGAATAACAGATTCCTGCTTAAAGATCTGAGTGCAGATGCCAGAATACAGTGAGGCATCAGTGATGTCAAGCCCACAATCTCTCAGATCCTCCTCATAAAACATCACATTGAACTTCATCAGCTGTTTAAAAGCCACTTCAGCCAATTTCATAATCACTTCTCTGTTTAACTGCAAGAGTTTCTTTGGATCTCTCTCTGGATCATATTTCTCATTCTTCATATTCAACTGAATCAGCAGGAAGTGGATGTACATTTCAGTCAGAGTTTTGGGGATTTCTGTTCTGTGATCTTGTTTTAGGATGTTTTGAAGCACAGTAGATGAGATCCAGCAGAAGACTGGTATGTGACACATGATGTGGAGACTTCTTGTTTTTTTAATGTGTGAGATGATTCTGCTGGCGTGATGTTCATCACTGATTCTCTTCCTGAAATATTCCTCCTTCTGTGGATCATTGAATCCCTGGATTTCTGTCACACGGTTGATGTATTTAGATGGGATCTGATTAGCTGCTGCTGGTCTGGAGGTGATCCAGATGTGAGCAGAGGGAAGCAGATCTCCTTTGATCAGGTTTGACATCAACACACCAATTGATGATGCCTGAGTCACATCAGAAACTTTCTCATTGTGAGAAAACCTCAGTGTTATTCTGCTTTCATCCAGACCATCAAAGATGAACACAACTTTACACTCATCATAAACCTTTGAGTCCAGATCTTGAAGTTCAGGATGAAAGTCAAGCAGAAGTTTGTGAAGACTGTACTGATCATCTTGAATCAAGTTCAGCTCTCTAAATGGAAGCACAAACATGAAGTCTATATCTTGATTGTTTTTTCCTTCAGCCCAATCCAGAATGAACTTCTGCACAGAGACTGTTTTTCCAATTCCAGCGATGCCTTGAGTAAGAACGCTCTTTATTTTTGTCTTCTTCCCTCTTCTCTTCTCTGTTTTGTATTCTGATTCAGGTAAGGGTTTAAAGATGTCATTGCAGTAGATTCTCGTGTCTTGTAAGTGTTCTGTCTTGGGTGTTTTCTCCATCTGTAAAACCTCATGTTCTTCATTCACTCGTCCACTCTCTCCCTCTATGATGTACAGCTGGGTGTAAATTCTGTTCAGGAGGGTTTTGTTCTTCTGTAGTTTGATTCCCTCAAATAAGCTCTCATATTTGTTCTTTAAGATGGATTTGTGAGTATGTTTGAGTCTCTGTTGTCTGAAGAAGGTCTCCATTAAAGCAGTGTATGTCAGATGGGATTTCACAGATTTGATTGAATAGTGCTTCTCCTCAAACTCCTCACTGCTCAAACAGCAAACAGAAAAAAATACAGTTAAAAGACAATTTAATATTTCAATAATTTAATAACATGAGATGTTCCCCAATTATTTTAGCAAAACATTCCTCATTGAGGCATTGGGGATTTGGGTCTTTATCTCCTCAGGTGTGAATCACAACAGTATTTATGACCATTGACCATCCCTTGCATATTGCCTTTACACAACAAAAAGTCTCTTACAAAAGTTAAATCAATATATTGTTTCATGTGAATGAGGGGGTAAAACATTACAGCCCGGAAGTACTGCGTAAGTACAACGAATTTACAATGTATGTTTATGTAATTATAGTATTCTTATGAAGTATGTACGTGTAATTATAAGGGAACAATTTATAATATTTGGGGAACAAAGGGTTAACAACCAGGAAAAATACAAATAATATATGCAGTAAGTATTTTATAACTAAGGGCTAAATATTTTAATATTACATGTGTTAGGGTGGAGGAAAACAGGCAAATGGATCCCAGTGAGGATAACAGAAAAATCTTTATTTAAATAATAATGGGTGTAAACAGACAGAAGCACGTCTGGGCGCTAAGGCCACTCCGAGGCAGACGGCTGAGGCGGGAGCACACACAGACACTGGGGAGAACAGCCACACATGTTCGGGCTCCGGCCAGACAAACGAACGGTGGGAGAGAGTATCTTACAACAGTTAATTAAATCCACAACACCACAAAATGTTTCACTGCTTACTGACGGGCTAAATGATCCTCTGAGGAGAGACAGGGTGAGATGAACCAATGCCGCGGTGAATACACCAGCCAAGCTGGACCGCGGCTGCAGACCCTGAATGGGTATGCTGGACAGCGCCCAACCAACTGGCAGTCGGAGCTGAGGAGGAGAGCAGAGCAGTGGACAACTCGGCAGATAGCACTGCAGTCCTTAAAGCAGGAAGATGGAGAATCTTCAGTCTCTATAACAGTCAGCGATCACAGAAACAGTATCTAGAGAATGATTCCTGGGCAGCAGAGAGCACAGATTAAGGGAAACAATTAAAGAACAAACTAGACGTATCAAAAGCACACAAGACAGGACTAGAAACTAGCAAAGCTAGTAGCTGGCGAGTACATACACAGACGAACTTGCAACGAGACACTGAAAACACAGGGAATATATACTGAACAGATGAGGGGAAAACAAGCTACAGGTGAGGATGACACAATGAGGAAATCACACAGAGCAGGAACACCTGTGAGGGAAGCACATGTGAACCTGTGAAACAAACACAAAAACACAGGACAACAAAAGCACTAACAACGCAAAACACATAAATATATTAGGGCTGTCAAAATTAACGCGTTAATAACGCGTTAACGCAAATTCATTTTAACGCCACTAATTTTATTAACGGAGATTAACGCAACGCGCAATTTCTGTTTGACCCTTGGTCCAGCCCATAGTTGAATGAACAGAGACGCAGACAAATGTGAATCTCTCTAAATGAGTAAAAGGTTTTATAGAAATAAGAACATTAAGCAAATTGTCTACCAAATACAATGCTCTAAATGCTTGTTGGACATCTGATATGATCTTTATTTATACGTCTGAGAGGTGTAACGTTACCGTCCTCCTAATGCTTAATCTAATACAGTCCCGGCGCCATGGGCGGGCTTTAGGGGGCCGGGCCCGCCCTGTGAGTCACCAGTGCCCGCCCTGGACGAACCTGCGGTCTCCCTTCACCTGTTCACCAGCTCCATGTTTTTATTAATAGGCCACTGTTATTAATTAAAAGTTATTGTTTTGTACATATATAACTCATGAATAAAAATAAAAATGTGTTTGGTCTGATTTAAAAAAAATATATATTTTAAACGAATTTGATTGGTTTGTCAGTAGTGAGCGCGGATATGTTTGGTTGTTTGCTAAGCGCGCCACCGCTTAATGTTAAGACACGATTGAGTGCTGCCTGCAGTGAGACAGACACGTTATGGTTCTGCTGTTATCTTTCACTATTTTCGCTGCTGAAACAACAAAAACAGTCAACATTGCGTCTAAAATGTAAGTGGCTTAATATTAATTACTTGTAGTGAACTGTCATTAAATCTGTCACATTTTCAACCGTGATGTGATGCTGCTTAACTGTATCATTAAAAATTCCACATTTTTACCGCAGTATGTTTAACCCACTTTGTTAACACACTTTGTGTTTGCTGTGCTTATTTGTTTAACTTTGCGTTTTTACATTATGCACTTTCGGTCGCCGTTGATTAAAGGATGCAGAATCATCATCCTGTTTTGGTGATTGTTATTGGCGTTTTTAATCAGACTAGGCTACTTGTTCGGTCGAGCAAGTAAAATTCTCTTTCACTTGGCCTCTTAAAAAATCCACTTGTCTCTGATATTAACCGGACAAGCGTTGATGTCGAGCCCTGCGACGTGTTTTATTTGCGTTTAGATTGCTTCAGTAAGCTAGGTCCAATCTTTACGACTTCTCCGTATTGCGTTAATGGAGAGGTATGTTCGTTCTTCCTCGCTTTTTTGTCCACTTAATGCATAACTAATGATATTATGCATTGCAGTGACGTTGCTCTCATTTGTGCCCCCCCTAAAAAATGAAATGCCCGTCCGTGAATTTGTGTCTGGCGCCGGGTCTGATCTAATACAAAAATGCGTCTCAATTCATTTTGGTTTCACTTTTATGCATGACTTAGAAAATAGACTGCAGGACTTGCTTGATGTTAAAAGAGTCATTAAGAGAGATAAAGTTCGTTACCTGATTAATGTTAAAGAGTTATTAAGAGCGCCAAGACTCAAAAGCGATCCCCTCACGCTGACTGACTGATATCTGAAGCGCGTGCACACAGACGTGCGGGTGCGCGACCCGGATATATAGACATCTACACAAAATTACAGTTTTACAAATATCTGTTTTGATAAGAATTCACGCAGGTAGGCTCTATAATCTGTTATGTTTTAAGTAAATGTTTGGTTAACTGTTGGGTAAAACTATCTGATGTGTAACATTATATTAGATCACTTAGATTTTAAGCAGTCTGTCTCAATGTCAATCAAACAAAATGAAAAAAGTTGATTACATACATTGATGATGTTTTTGCTTTGTGTGTGCTAAATCTATTAGTTTTACCAGTGATTTTAAGGTATTGATGTGGTAATATAATGTATGGATGTGGAAATGTTTGTGGTAATTTGACTCTTTCAACTTCAAACACGTGTAGTTCTGTCATATTTTGTTATATTTCAACAAATCATGCATTGTTCTATGTTTTAATAGAGAATGTCAAAATATGAACAACTATTTTTTTAAAATTTGCTAATTCCGACTCAACTTGCCAGCACAGGTCACAAATGATGCAGCAGCAAACAAAAATGGAGAAAGAAAAATCTTCTGAAAGGAAAATTCATATACAAAACAATGGCTGGTGATTCTGTTAAAATGTAAACAGGCTGTTGTTAACATACATTTGCATAAAGCATCTATATATGTATATATGATTAGAATATTAAAAACCTGAAAAGTGTTAAATTAGGGTAAATTTAGAATGGATAAAAATGTGCGATTAATTTGCGATTAATCGCAGTTAACTCATGAAATCATGCGATTAATCTAGATTAATTTTTTTAATCTATTGACAGCCCTAAAATATATTCATATATATATATAAACATACATATACATACATACATACATATATATATATATATATATATATATATATATATATATATATATATATATATATATATATATATATATATATATATATATATATATATATATACACACACACACACACACACACACACACATGAAAACAGTACACTAGACTAAACAAGACATAAAAAACAAAGACTAGAGGAAGCAAGGGAGCAGGGAAAAATGACAACACACAATGACAAGAGAATACAAGGGAGCGGGGAAAAAGTCACAAGACACGGGAAAAACGTGGTCTAATATGACAACACTAAAACCACGTTCTCCCACACAAAACATTGTACTGTCAGGACCCTGCCACACAAAACTAGATATAATAACCAAACAAGATTATGGCAGAGTCCTAACAACATGGTATGTATGACTTATATGCTAAAAACATGGAAATTACAAATTATTTATACAGTAGGTAATTCATAACTTCGGACTAATGATTTAAATATTAGGCCTACGTGATATGGCATAGGCTACATGCAAAACAATCTTATGTTTGAGAGTAATTTAGCGAGAACACACACATTCATTGAATTGGCTCGATCACACTCCTCTCCACATATAGCTGGTGGGTGGTGATCGCACTGGTGTCATACATGGATTCTGCAAACTGTGGGTCTTCATTCAATCATAGTCATACACCACATATATTTTTGGAATAATATAGGTAGCATATTAAAATATATTTAGGCATAGGCTAAGTATTTTTTAACCACGGGGGTACATATTTTATCATATCATGATGCATGATGATGGAGATTACTAAACAACAAAACTTGAAATTCAGTTAATGTGTTTATGCCATTTATTAGTACGATACAATTTATTTAGAATTTTCAATAAAGGTTACTTACCTTAAGAAAGAAAAAGAGTACAGGAATTTGTTGGGTCATCAAGCAAAAATAAAAATAGGCAAGGCAACTATGGTGAAAACAAAGCAAGCTGTGTAACTGTGTAAATATACCATTGTTTTGTGTTGTTACAGTCTAAGTCAAAAATTTTAACCCCCTTGTTTCACGTAGTTACAGAGTAAGTACAGCCTCTGCGGGCTGTAAATTAAAGTGGCACTTGTTACCCCCTTGTTTCACGTAGTTACAGAGTAAATATAACATCTGCGGTCTGTAAATTAAAGTGGCACTTGTTACCCCTTTGTTCCCAAAATATTTTAAATTGTTCCCTTAAAATGACACGTATGTAGTACTTTATAAGAAAACTATAATCACAGAAATGTACGCTGAAAATTCACTGTACTTACTCAGCACTCTCCGGGCTGTAAACTAAAGCATTACCAATGGTTTTTATATCTTCTTGTAGCAAATTCTCAACTCTTCAAGATCTGGTACTTTTTTGTGTGTGAACAAATATTTAGTATGTGTTCCTTGGCCTGATTTCAGCAATTTTCTTTGTACTAACCATGCATATACATAATTTACTTAAACATACAAACATGTACATACATGTTACTCACATATTATTGTAGCACAGTTTGTGCTGAATACAGTGTTATGTGATATTAGCCATTAATATGTTTGAAGCAACTGAAAAAAGACCAAATTTAAGAGAATGTCAAAACCGCTGCCAGTGTCCCAAAATGGTTGGACCCCAGGTGGTTAATCGATTGTTTGTAAGCAGTTAACACGGTACCATTTATGGTGAATAAAAAAGGGTTGCTTTAAAAAAAACTTATGGGGAACATAAAACATCTAAATAGACAATGACACACACAGATGTTACAAATCTAAGAGTAAAGTGTATCGTAAGGGACAGATTGCAGCTGTCACAGGTCGGAGCGGACCACAGACTGTGTGAGTCACGCCCCTTCCTAGGTTCCACCTCGAGGAGGGCCCAAAAGCACCCCAATGACCAGACACACGAGAGAGATAAGTAAAATTTAAGCAAACGTTATTTAAATAACTTAAAATCAATTTGGGGAAAGGGAAATCTAAAATATGGTCTCTCTCTCTCCTCCAGGGAGAGACGGGGGTCCAGAGAAGGGGGAAAGGAAGACCAGCCCGCAAGAGTAAGTGCCTGCAGGAATAGGACAGGACGGAGCTCCTTGTCCCTGTCGCACCGCCTGTGGTTTTTGTTGCTCTCGTGGCGCCCTTCTCTTCTTCCTGAAGGCAGAATAAACACACTATGAGATTTGGGGAAAAGGTGAACAGCAACTACCTGGGTCCAATGTGTACTGAGGTTCCTCGGGCCCGTCTCCAGCGGCCTCGTTCTCCAACTCAGGGTTCTGGTAAGTATTGGTTGAAGTAACTATCCTTCCACGTTAAGCCTTCAAGATACACAAGATGAATTAACTTTGACTCGGGGTACGGCTAAGTAGCAGTCACCGTTCTATGTCGCCCTTCTGATTTACAGAATGCACAAGGCGGGGTGGCTTTAACTCTGTGTACAGGTAAGTAACGAGGGTCATTATATTTCTCCACTCTAGGTCTCCGATGACACAAGGTGAGTTAGCTTTAACTTTAGGTACGGGTAAGTAACGGTTAACGTGATATTTCTCCACTCTAGGCCTTCAGAACGTACAGGGTGAGTTAGCTTAAGCTCTGGGTACAGGTAAGTATCGATTGTCGTTATAGGTTTCCACTCTAGGCCTTCAGAACGTACAGGGTGAGTTAGATTTAGCTCTGGGTACAGGTAAGTATCGACCGTCGTTATAGTTTTCCACTCTAGGCCTTCAGAGCGTACAGGGTGAGTTAGCTTTAGCTCTGGGTACAGGTAAGCATCGACCGTCGTTATAGTTTTCCACTCTAGGCCTTCAGAGCATACAGGGTGAGTTAGCTTTAGCTCTGGGTACAGGTAAGTATCGATCGTTGTTATAGTTTTCCACTCTAGGCTTTCAGAACGTACAGGGTAAGTTAACTTTAGCTCTGGGTACAGGTAAGTATCGGTCGTCGCTATAGTTTTCCACACAACTCTGTACAGTACCTCAGTCGATGACCCCACACACCTCTGTTTCCTCTGGGCCAAGGTGGTTGCGGGCGATCGTAGAATTTGGCGTTTTGTTGTGGCAGCAGCTCACGCTCGTTCCAGCAAGGGCTCCCTAGACCTGGGGGCGAGTACAGACAACAAAGAGACGGCACAGCACTGCAAAGCTTCAAGTGCACACACGTCAAGGAAAAGCTCACCCACTGCACTCCACGCACACTCCAGTGATATAGTAGGGTCCGTACTCTGCACCGGGTTGAGGTCCGCCCTGAGGGAAAACTTAGGTGCACTGTTACACACAATATTCGACCAGTCAGGTTAGGCCCGCAAGACCACAATGATTTAACTCTGCCACTTCGGCTCCCCCAATGATCTCCACTTACACGGTGGGGCTGTTAGACAACAGCTAGACTTTACGACACCGATGCACAGGTCAGAGGTAATAGCAAGCATCAAAATCCGTTTTACTCACAGTCTGTATCAATAATCTCCTCTCTCTCCACAGATCGCTCACCGGATGCTCTCCCGTTCCGCTGTAACTTCACCCAAGCCGCCTTCCTTCTCTGTGTCTTTGCTACAACACACACAACGCTAAGTATATTTAATTCTTAATGTTCACGTTGCTCACCCCCTGTTAACTCATTTGTTTCCCATCCTTCAGATCATTTAACAAAGTCCTCCAAAGCCTCACTCGTCCTGCTTCCTTCCGGGTGGTGACTCAACGCTTCGCCCGTGGCACTACTTCCCCAAAACGTGACGTAACACACCTTCCTTTCGTCCTTTCTAGCCCCGCAGTCTTTCCGCTCGCGTCCCAGCGATCCCCGGATCAGCGGGGCCTTCCGACTCTTCAAAAGGTATGCGTGTTGGGTCCGCCTTTGGCGGAAATGAACTCGCCCCGTAGTCAACCGCCCCTTTCTTTGTTTGTGGAGATCTATTTATATGCCTCCTCTTTGTCAAGTCGCCCAATCATAAGCCGCCGCCTTCATTAACACACCTGTTGTTCATAGAGCCCATATTTGGCACTCCAAAAAATGACTTTCTTACTTAGTATTTTTGTCTTGTTTTCAGTAGAAATATCTAAAAATTCTTAAATTAAGATGCTTTTTCTTGATGAGCAAAATGACCTAAGTAAATAAGTCTAGTTTTAAGACAAATAATATACAATTTAAGTGAAATTGTCCTTAAAACAAGCAAAATTAACTGCCAATGGGGTGAGAAAAAAATTGTGAAATAAGATTTCTTTTTTCTTAAACACTTAATTTAAGTAAAATTTTCTCACCCCATTGGCAGATAATTTTGCTTGTTTTAAGCACAAATTCACTTAAATTGTATATTTTTTGTCTAAAAACTAGTATTATTTTCTAAGGTCATTTTGCTCATTAAGAAAATACATCTTGATTTAAGAATTTTTTGATATTTCTACTGAAAACAAGACAAAAATACTAAGTAAGAAAGTAATTTTTTGCAGTGGGGTTGCCATGGACAGTAGGAAGTGACTGGTGTTTTGAAATTTTGGTCCGGGCGGAACCAATCTCCATCACTTTTGGTTCCGCCCTAAAAGTCACTCTGTGACACAGCTGTACACTATAAAAATGTGGGTTATTTTGTAACCATTGGATTGTAATTTAACCTATACTGGGTTGTTTAAACCCAAAATGCTGGATTGTTTTAATCAATTATTTGGTCAAATATAAACATTTCCTAGCTTAAATTAACCCAACCACTGGTTTGGTTGGTACACATTATTTTGAGTTTAACATACAGAGTAGAACAGACCCTCATGGCTAAGCCTGCTTTCTCTGAAAAATTGTTAAAAGCGCTATACAAATAAATTTTGCTTTAATATATGATTGGAAGGTTTTTGATGACCATCAGCCTAAAATTGTAATCGGGAGTTTTTAAGCAGCATGTGAAGCATCTATACAGGAGTCTTGGCTGGAGTATTGACTTTGCTGGGATGCTAAATCTAACTAGGGTTGATCTGAGGTGATTTTGGAACCAGTGTCTGGTAATGGGGTTGTTTTCAACATCAATAAAACGGAGATTGGTAGAAGAATGGATTTGTAAGCTTTGATGGGCTAAAGATAACAAAAATGATTGGTAATGCATATTGCATGGCCATGGACCAATCACTCTAATTTATTGTGTTTAATATCAAAGCAGATAAATGTTGCTGGCTGGATTTTAAAGGTTGGAGAAGGATAAATCAGGTGATCAAATTAAGAATTGCAAGTGAACTCTGGGCATCTAAGGAATCAGATGTATGCTAGAAAAAAATAAATTGGTTCCATGGTATTTTATCTTAAGCAAATGGAGTGGTAAGCAGGTGTCTGGGTGAGTGGGTTGGGATTTTTTAAGCCTATGACGAGGAAAGAAATTTAGGGGTTATTAATGGCAGGGCATTGTTGAAATTGTAATGCTTTTGTCTTGTGTTTTGTTGTCAGGTCTTTTATTTTGAAGTTATGTTTTAGTTCTGGTCTTTTATTTTGTAATCTTGTCATGTCACACTTCACATTTTCTTCCTGTTTGTCCTGTTAAAGCCTGTTCATTCACACTAACACATTGCGAAATATTGCCAGTTACACCTACCTTACCAAGCGTTTCTTGAATTTATCTTGTTTTCATGTTTCATGTTCTGGTTCTGACTCATTGCCTGTTACTTGGATTGCCCCTTTGGATGTGTTTGCCTGTTTTTGGATTTACTTTTGGTGATAAAAATTAAATGACTTCAGACATTTCCATGCTGATAGGTGTATAAGCTTTCTGGGAAAACTGCTTGACGGATGCCATAGATAAAAAGATTATGAAGATGTGGTCGTGGGTAATGTGGTGGAATATTCCACAGTCCCACAAAGGACCTTAAGTGCCCCCTGACCGTCTATTCTTCCTCATTTTGTCTATTTGCACTAGTCTTCCTTAGTCCCGCGAAGCACCTAAAGTGCCCCCTGACATCTATTCTTTCTTGTTTTGTCCAGGAATTGCCATAAGCTCCCACTGACCACCTATTTGCACCATAGTATTTCTCAGTCCCAAAGAGGGCCTAGAGTGCCCCCTGGCCACCTTTCCCTGCTCATTCTGTCCAGTAAGCACCTAATCAGGTGATGGTTAAGAATTAGGGCCTACATAAGCTGTTATTGGGCAAGTAATTTTTAGCTTACGTATGCATAATTTTTTATGTAAAATACTTCAGTACATCAGACTTCAGTTTCCTGATCACTGTTCTGCATGTTCAACCCAAATTGTGCTAATGAATTATTACCAATTGACTCTTTCGCCGCCAGCCTTTTTTTAAGTTGCCAGCCAGAACCAGCATTTTTTAAGATTTTCACCAATGTTAATGCCTTCTAGAAAATGGTCTTTAAATATATAAACATAAAATATATCACAGTGGAAAATGGAACAGAGCTTCCATTTTCAAACAAAACATTTCATCCTACCTTTTATCACCTCTCAAACATGGTTGGGTTTCTTCAAAAATAACCAATTTTAAGCAAAAAGCTGAAATAATAGGGTTTTTGTGAAAGACTTCTGATAAAAATCTTATTCAAAGAGATTATCAAAACACACACTGTGTCTGAACTCTTTGGGGGGAGGGGTTGCTTCCTGGTTGCACAAGTTGGGTATTTACCATCTGGTGGATAATAGTGGTATTGCGGATTGCTGGTAAAACTTGGCAGGGAAGCGCATTTTCTCTTAATTAACTAGTTTACTCGTCAATGGTGGGGAAAGAGTTAAGCAACAGCCTACGTAGGTCCCATCAAATAAGTTACAACTGCACAAAAGCAGCTGAAAAACTGTCTAAAACAGTATCCCGCTCATAGCTTATTCAACATTACCTCCAAAGGCCAAAGTCAAAAAAGTATTAAGCTTCATGTGCACTTTATGTTCAACCCAATTAATCTATTATGTAAATGAATTATGACCAAATAATGTAATTTCCAGCAACAGCCTACATTTGGTATCGCACCTGTATAAACAGTGTATAAAGCATTTAACTGTACTCCACTGGCTCCGTCTTTTGCACCCACGCTTATAGCAAAATTCCAACATCCACAAAATGACGTTTTTAATGGAATAAATTGATGGTGTGCCGTGCAATATCTCAGCACTGGAATGTCCTAAAAAGCCAAAAAAAAAAAAAACCCACTGCTCCTGTCTACGTCACACCATCGTCTAGCTATGGTGTGAATTTAAGGAAGATCAGAGAAAGTCAAAATTTGATTACCTCATTACTCTAAAATGGTTATATTATTTAAAATTAACACAGAAACTGTCTGAAACAGCATCCCAATCACAGCTTATATAAATTACAAATGTACATAATAAGCAACATCATCCCAATCATAGTTTATATAAGGAACAAATGTACATAATTAGCAACATAATCCTAATCATAGCTTATTTAAGTTACAAATTGGACATAATAAGCAATAGCATCTAAATAATGGCTTATATGTGGTACAAAAAGACATGATTAGCTACAAAAACTCCAAAACAGCATACCAGGTGGAACATAGGCGGTCATTGGGATGCATAGGCATGTTTGCATAGGCATAATGTTAAGACCTTCCATGGAGTGGTAGGCAGCCAGGGGGATGCTCAGCCATTGTTTAGGCACCTCGCGTCATGTACGCAGACAGGGGACGTTCTGCGGGAGTACAGGCAGCCAGGGGGACGCCCAGCCATCGTTTAGGCAGCCCAAGGGGACTTTGGCCGACCCCCTTGCCAGACGGAACCAAGATATTCGCCTGTAAAAAGATCATCTTGAAGATGGTATGCGTCATTCAGTGGCCCAGGTCAGGGGTTTGGCATGCTTCTGATGGCATATATACACGGTTACGTGTAAATGAACACCTTTCTGAAAAACGTACATGTGTGCACAAACTGGAGAGGTTGAAATGTCTGCTTATGGAAATAGCCGCCCACGTGTAAACATAGCATTAGTGTACCTTGTGCTCTCCTGACTTTAGTATTGACCCCAACCACTTGGGTGAACGTGATTTCACCAAGTAAGAAGTGATCCTGGATCAACACCATTGTTGGTCCTGGATCAACATTTTCATTAACCAATCAGATTGGAGGATTAGGATTAGTGTGCATGTTAGTTTTAGGTTTAGAATTGGGTTAGAGGCTTTTAAGAAATACTTCTCAAACTATTATTTCACACTAATTGGAGGGTTCAAAAATGGTTTTAGTTAAAAAACTCTGTGTTTGAGACGATCCTTTATACTCCTCTCTTCCTTCGCATCCTCCAATCCCCCGCCGCTATGTTTAATAAGACACACCTGTGTTTAATCGGCTTGACTTCATCCCGCGGCGTTTACCAGAAGTTCCGGTGTTTCTACTCTTCCGTCTGGGCGGAACCAACCTCTCCTATTTTTGGTTCCGCCCCCGAAAAGATCGTCACCGTGTGACATGTACATACCGTTTTGTGTGGCTTGAATAGTCCTGTCCTGTTTATATTTGAATTATAGCCTTGTAGATTCTACGTCAGATAAGCAATTCATTGAAACTGTTTTGTGTCTCCATCAATTCTGTAACAACAGCTTCTTTAAGCAAGCTCACATTTGACCTTACTTGATTTTCAACAGCCAAATCATTATTTTTCAAGATTTTAATCATGGTTTGGACAGTTTCAACACTCTGTTCACACGGCACCTTGTTTGTAATGCAATTTGCATTCTGTACCGGATTCATAGGTACTGACATAGACATACCAGCAACGATTTTCTCATCTTGTACCACCTTTTCAATTATCATATTTTGGTTCGTGTTTGGTTTTGCCACATCCAAAACACTTAATCGTATCAGTAGATACATAGGCAGTGTAATCAAAATCCTCAAGTCTGAATTTCAGATTTAAATTCAGTTTTGTTCTGTTCATATATGTGAATCTCCTAAAAGACACCATATTTGATTAACTTGAATTTGTTCCTGATCGCAATCTTTTTCACTGGAGCAACTAATTTTCCAAACGTGACAATTCTTTGACCAAAACCTCATCTTTATTAAAAGGTGTGGTATTTGACAGAATAACGTTTTTTGCCGTGTTGAAAGAGGAAACACAGGTGTAAAAAGGCCACAAATTACCACACCTTTTTTTAACCACAAAATTAGCATGTTCTACAGTATTCAAAAAACAAACAACTGCATTGCTCATCCATGATGCTGCTAAAATGCTCTTATGTCTAACTATTTGATACAATCTTCTACAGTCTTGCAGCAGCCACAACTTTAACTTGTTAATGAACCAAATAAGTTAACATTTTGGGCCACCATACCCCCAGTGAAACACTGGCGAATGTCTGAAATAAATAATATGCTTTGTCTACTCAATGCAAGTTAAAAGTCAGAAAAGGCAATAATTATACGAGAAAGAAAAGGCAACGCAGACAGAAAAAACATGTTAAACTCACCACACACTCTTCGCACTCGCTCAGAGAACAGCCATGCACGTGCACACGAGAGAGAGAGAGAGAGAGAGAGAGAGAGAGAGAGGAAGGGAGAGAGGAAGGGAAAGAGAGTGGCACAGAGACGGTGTTTGATTAAGAAACGTTTTACTTGTGTTTTGTTTAATTAAGGGTAAAGAAAGCAGACATTTATATTTAAAACACATCTTGCGGTTTTATTTTCTGAGGGAGTTTTGTAAAGGTTCTGCTGCTTTGTATGGACATGAGGAAACAAGGCTTAGCACGTCAAAGGAACTTTGAACCTCTGATATGAATAATAGGCACATTCAGGAAGTAAAGCTTAGCCTACGAAATAAGTTAAACCCACAATGTGTTCAACAGGAATCAAGTCATATGTTTAGAATTACATAATAGAGTAGCTGTAATGAAAGGGTTGAAGTAAATTTCTCATGTAGGCATCTGTTCAACATGCCTGTTCACATGTTTGGTAATGATTTATCAAAATAAATTTTCTCAGTGTATTTAAGTGATGCTTGTAATGGTGGCAACACCAGGTAAGTAAAGGTTATATAAATTAATAAATTTGGAGTTCGGGCGCCAGACAGTATTTACTGTCAATTATACTGTTCCGAATAGCTCCTTTTTAAAAAAAGCCACCATTACATACAAAACAAAATAATAATAATAATAATAATTTGTATTTGTCAGAGAAAACAACCAACAGAGTATGATACATTTAACTTTATTAATCGTTTTTTTTTTTATAATATGGAAGAGTGAATAAAAAAACAACAAACAAAACATTTAAATTCACAACACAGTGATAAGCCTTTAAACAGTGATTTGTAATAGCAGGGTTTTAGGCCTTTCACAGCTTGCACAAATTACAAACACACTAAGCACGGTTATATTGGATGTAAATACATGAAAGAATTATAAAAACTCATTATAACCACTCAGCTTTTTCACATGAATGTGCATATATTAAGTCAGTTCAAACACAGTAAATTACACAGTAATCACATTGATATTGGATGTAGATGCATGAAGTGAATTAGAGGTTTTAAATACCCCAAGACAGTCCTTTAAAGTCTCTGAAATGTCATCTAAATAGACAGTCTTGAAATAGTATGCCAGTTAAATAATGCTGGAAATAGTGGGCGTCCTTTTCACAGCAGCAGTCTCCCAGTTTCTCAGCAGATCACGTATCCTGCTGAAGATTTGCTTTTGGAACACCGCCACCTAGGCGTGCTATTTTCCCCCTTTTATTCAGAATATTTTGCTTTCTCACGCCCCGTCATGATGTGTTAGCAGAGTAAAAGGTAGAGAAAAAACTCATAACATCTACTACCTGCTGCTCTGTTACAAGCTGATGCATTTTTAAAGATTTAAAGTCACAATGAAATTGAAATGAAAAACTGTTATTTGTTTTGAAATATTGTGTTGTTGTTGTTTTTTTTTTACAAATGACTTATCTATGAGCTTCATTTTTTTTATTATTTGCCCTCGTGTAATGGAAACCCCCTAAAGGGTACCAAAAAAACATATGGCCAAATTAAACAGAGACAGTGTGAGAAATGTCAAAGTGTTTATTCCAAAAAGAAGTCAAAAATAATCCAAAAATAGCAAAAACATGTCCAATAAAGAGCAAAAATGTCAGAAAATATATTCAAAAGTCTTCCAAAGTAAGTCCAAACTAATGTTACAAAATACTAATTCAAAACAAGTTTAAAAAAATTCCCAAAAATTAGTAAAGCAAAATACCAAAAAAAAGTAACAGAAAATACCTGCAGCCTTCCGGCCACACTTCACAGCAGCAGACACAAAACCAAAAACAAACTCCAAACACACACACATTTATACTGGCGGCCAGCGCCATTTTTCCCCATGGGGAGGGCAACTCACAGAAAACACTTAATACAATCCCTATAAACATTAACTCTGAGAAAAGTATTTAATCACAATAAATATAACACTTAACTTCTTTTGCAATATTTTACCAAGTAGTTCACAACATCCTGAACAATGAAAAATCTCAAAAGCAACTCGGCCGCGTTGTCCCTGAAACCCCCATGTTCAATTAACATTGGTAGACTCCCAAACAAAATGGAACAAAGGATTCCCGCCATTACTTTCCCAGAGATATACAACTATGAAACAAACACAACAATGACAAATAAACTCATTTTACTTGACAATTAATGATTATAATAAAAATAACAATACAAAACTCTTGTGTCTTATTTCTTTGTGTTTGTGTGAATGTATAAGTGAATATATGTCCATGTTCAAGTCCCAGTTCTCTGTGTGGTCATAATGTGACCATCACACCTCGTAATTTCCTCCCTTCCTCAAAACCCATCCTCCTCCCATCTCTCTTTACTTCCGGCAGGTGGGTGGGGTCAGGGAAAAGATTGCAGCAATTGGCTCATAGCAACATGACCCAACTTCAAACTAACAGTTCTCAATGGACAAATTCATGTCCAACCTTACCTTTTATTATTTCAGAAGCCGTTTCACTTGGATATATGTCACCACTGGGAAAATATGACAACATCATCTTTAGTTTCATAGCTACTTTAACAATACTTCCATCTTACTGTTACCAAGGAGAACAAGAGCACTCTAAAACTAAACATTTACACTGAAAGAGAGAATTCTATAAGCTTTTGGGGAAAGCATGGCGAGACTACTGTATTTATATAGCACATTTTATACATAAAGGTAATTAAAAGTAGTTTACAAAGAAAAAAATTGACATAAAAAATAGATGAGGGTAAAATAGTAAAAAACATAGATACAGAATATATTAAAATAACAATGGAAAGGAAAAAATGGACCTGAGAACTGATGTGATGTGCTCAAATGATTTGCTTCTAGTCAGAATTCTGGGAGCAGCTGTGTTTTGTATGAGCTGCAGCTGTCTAATGGTCTTTTGAGGAATCCCAGTAAGGAGTTCATTGCTATAATCAGTAGTAAGCTGATTTGCTTATTGCTTTGACATGACTACTGAAACCAACATCTGTCACGGTTAGTCTGTGTCATGTTTTGTGTCTGTTCTAATTATTATCACCTGGACATTCATTAATTAATTACCTGATTCATCCCACCTGTTTGTTATCACTGAGGCTATGTTTACACGTGGGCGGCTATTTTCATAAACGGACATTTCAAGCTCTCCGGTTTCAAAAATAATATCGTGCACACATGTCAGTTTTCAGAAAAGTGTTTATGTACACGTACCCGTGCATATATGCCGTCAAGAGAAGCTCAAGCCCACGTAAGCCAATCACCGGCAGCGCTAGTGGTGACGCGAACTGGTTCTTCATGTTGGAGGGAGGAGCTGTTGCAGTAGGTGATCGATGACGTCAAATTACCGCGAGAGCGAGTTGAGGAATCACACGTAGAGGTCTAATTTTGAATTGCTCTCGCGGTACTTTGACATCATCCGTCCGTCGGTTCTTGCAGCGCCGCATGAAGTCAAACACGCGTAAAATTGCTGACCTCCGAGCACTCGTCTCTGCTCCTCGACATAATGGAGCAGCTCTATTTGCAAATACAAACACACGAAACGAGTTTGCAAGAACATAAATGTGATCTTGGAAGCGTTCAGAGTAGCAGTCACATGTAAACATAGGTCGCACTATTGACGTAGGTGCGTTGCCTGCTTAAACTAGCCTGACTACGTCAGACTTCGTACTTCCGCTAAATTTCATTACGCTTCTGTACTCAGTCTGAGATACCTCCCATTCAAACCGTTTTCCTCCGGTCTCAAAACGTCCGTCCAATCAACGAACAGAGGGCGGGCTGAGAGCCGTGACGTAGATGCTAAACGCCGAATCACGGTTGTAGTTTGTTGTGGACATGGAGATACAGAAAGCTATTTGCTCTGTTGTGGAGAACCGGCACTTGCCAACTTAAACCCGAACAAGAAAAGTGTTTGTTAAACATTTGAATGGAGATTATGTTGTTGCCCTACTCCCGAGAAGTTTTTGGAAAAGTTTAATTTATCAACTTTACCGATCGTCAGCGAGAAACTGTGTGCAGCACAGGTTGACGTGCACAACGATCGAGAAATCATGGAATGGAATTATATTGTTCACAGTTAATGGTGGAGGACGCGTGGGCAAGCATTCTTTGGTGACATTCCTGATTAACCAGAAAATAAGGTAGGAAGATTTAATTTACATGTGGTTATGGTTGTCGGGTGGAAGAGTTTGAGAGGAGAGCGGGGCGTTCCTCCCATTAGACGTGAGTTGAAAGACACCGTAAGGATAGTGTTTAACTAGCTCTGGCCCGATTTACTTTACATAATCTGCAAAAGTCGTTCATAGCCATGTTAACTTTGGTATTTCGCTCGATGGGTTTATACGTGTATTTTACAGCAGAGATTCGATGCGGCTGATCCGGCGCATAAAGCACATCATATCCAAATGTTATGTGTGATTGGCTTACGTTTAGACCAATGATTTTAAACTTCAGACAAGCCCCTCCCACGAGAAGGAAAACGATTGTCAATTATGCCCAGCCAGACTCTGTCTATGAAGCGAAGCAAAATAGCAGAGGATGGTATTACCAGGCTATGCTTAAACATCCGTTTGTCTCAGTTTACATGCAATCGTGCAACCAAAGGTTTTCAAGATCTCCACTCTGGCCGGAGTTTTTAGAAACAATCGGTTTCAGAGGCGAGTTCTCCGTTTGCGTGTAAACGAGGGCCACAAACAAAGGTAAATCTCTCCGTTTTTAAAAATAACCATGTACGTGTAAACAGAGCCTGAGTCTGTGTATTTATACCTCTGTTTGTGCAACACTCACTGCCGGATCATTGTTGTTACTACCACGTCTGTACCTGTTCCTTGTTTTATGTTTCTGTATCCTCACCTACATGTTATTTGTGCATTGATGACAAGAGACCACATGTGGTTGAACTGAACAACGTTTACTCATGTCTGGATCTATATACAAGATGGTAACTCAATAGCGCCTCATAGCGTACACTCATAACATTATAACATGTACACATACATGACATCTCCCTTCCAACATGTACAGATACATGACACTCCTGTTACTAGTGATGGCCAAATGAAGCGTTTCGAAGCATTATTGCTTTTCTGATACAATTGTGCCAAAATAGTTCATTACTCGAAGCTTCATTTAAACAGAAAATGCACACCACCATCTGCTGGTGAAGTAAATGTAATGCAACAAAGCTGACAATGCAAGTAGGCTAATGTTACCGTCCCATTTGGGCCGTCAGACCTTTGACACTGTGTTCATGTTTCAAACCCTCAATAAAACATGAGATGCGTTTGTGTGTGAATATTTAGCTGTAGGATACAGCACTCTACAACTTACTAACTGGACATTTATGTATTTAAAAATGTATTTAAAATGTGTCAGAGGGCAACTGGACAGGGCTTGTACAATGTGGAGGAGGGTATACATTAAATGTTGTGGTTTTTATTCAGAAATAAAATTCTATGGTTTGGCTTCACTTGCGTGAAAAATTAAGCCGCCAAGTTTCAAACCTGTCAACGCCAGATTGGGCTATCAAAGCAGTTGTGTGGTTCACTAGAGAAATGAACCAGTGTGTTTGCTTCAGACGTCGTATTTCACGTGACTAGTGACGTAACGATACAAGCTCCAAAACAGTGGTTCATTGCAAGGACTTTTCTAGTCTGAAGCAAGCATCGAAGCTTCGATGTCAGATGTAACATCACAACTTGATACCAGTCATGACAGAATGATCCGGCCATTCAAGGACGCAGCGAGTTCGAGGAGGAGAGCTTTCCCTGAATTTTTTTTTTAAAGGGGGAGTAGTGGACATCGGGATCTGCGTTCTTCGAGGTCTCGATGCCCCTTGGAGCTGACCATGAGGGAACGCTCGGAACTCCAGGACGGGCTCAAGCGAGCGGTCACCATACCCGATTCATTCCCCGGGGTGGTTGCCACGACATATGGGCCTGTTCCTCCGAGGGTCGAATCAGTGCAGTTGGTTCCCCTGCTGGTCGAGTCATCTGGTGTGGTTCCTGGGAGGTCCGAGATGGTGGGAGTCGACTTCCGGGGGCATCGGATACCTGTCGGTTCCCAGGAGGGTCGAGTCGTCTGCCTCAGTTCCTGAGATGGCCGCTCCGGTCTTTCCAGCTTTGTCTCAGCTTCCTGCCCTGCCGGTTTCACTACGGGTCCCTCCGCGCTGCAGCGTTTGCCCCGGCTCCCTACCCTGCCGCCTTCACCCTGGCTTACGCCGACCCCGCCGTGGTCTCCAAGCCCTCCGTCCCTCCCCCCAGACTCACCCTTCACTCATATCACCTGGACATTCATTAATTAATTACCTGATTCATCCCACCTGTTTGTTATCACTTAGTCTGTGTATTTATACCTCTGTTTGTGCAACACTCACTGCCGTTACACTGCTACTATCACGTCTGTACCTGTTCCTTGTTTTACGTTTCTGTATCCTCACCTACATGTTATTTATGCTCCTCGTGTCTTATTTATTATTAAATGTTACCATGTCTTGTGAACTGCGCAATTGTGTCCTTACTCCTGCTACTAGTCATGACAACATCAGGATCTAAAATTACACTGAATTTATTTTGTGTCTTTGGATCCCTAAAAGTATGTATTTACTTTGAGTGTTTCATCTTTGTTTCCAAATACATTGACTTCAGATTTGTCTTTGTTTTTCTGGAGGAAGTTTTGACACATCCAACTGTTAGTTTCAGCAATGCACTGATAGAGGAAGTAAATTGCACTGCAATCATTGGGTAATAGTACTAAATATATCTGAGTGTCATCTGCATAGCTGCGCTAAGCTGTTTGATTCGTTTTTATTGTTTGGCCACTTGTGAGCATATACAAATTGAACAGAAGTTGTGTTAGAATTGTCAGTTTCCCTTAAAGGGAAATTCCGCCCTAAACGGAATTTAGGGTGTTTTTTCGTTGTTAACGAGTCAAACTTTCATTTAAAAGCATATTTATGACTGAAGAGCAACATTTAAGATATTTAAGATGTTCGTTTTCTGGTAAACTGGCCTTTGAATGGGAGTGAATAGGGCATGTCGCATGAGTGCACAAAATCTCTATTTTTACAACACTAAGAAGGCTCGACACAACGTGATACTTTACTCGAAGTATCACGTGGGTCTCTACACATGAACGCGAGCATTGAGAACATTGTTTGTGTACACAGATTTTAGTAAAAGCGAAAAGTTTGGAACAACTTACCGTGCTGTTAAACTGCGTCCCGCCGCCATATTGCCAGTCATGAGCAATCGATTTCAGAATGCGATTGAATGGACTCCATAGGACGCTACTTTTTCAACTACAGGGTCAATATTGTTTTTCACTTGAGACAAAACAACAAATTATCCGTGCATTTATATGGAACTATGCTTTAGGAGCTATCCATCTTTACTCTCCTTCCTCCTTATGTCGCATTCTGAGATCGATTGCTCATGACTGGCAAGATGGCGGCGGGACGCAGTTTAACAGCACGGTAAGTTGTTCCAAACTTTTCGCTTTTACTAAAATCTGTGTACACAAACAATGTTCTCGGTGCTCGCGTTCATGTGTGGAGACCCGCGTGGTGCTTCGAGTGGAGTATCACGTTGTGTCGAGCCTTCTTGGTGTTGTGAAGGTAGAGATTTTGTGCGCTCATGCGACGTGCCCTATTCACTCCCATTCAAAGGCCAGTTTACCAGAAAACGAACATCTTAAATATCTTTCATGTTGCTCTTCAGTCATAAATATGCTTTTAAATGAAAGTTTGACTCGTTAACAACGAAAAAACACCCTAAATTCCGTTTTAGGGCGGAATTTCCCTTTAAACTCACTCTCCTTCATCCTAAGTCAGTATGCCTTTTTGATTACCTGCCTACCTACCCCATTATTCTCAGTTTCTTTGCTATTCCCTAGATCCTGGCTCCTTTCTCCTCACTGTTCCCACTCAGTTTCATGGCTCGTTAAATCCCACCCAGCTTCTTAGCTTCTTCATTCCTACTTGTCCCACCCAGCTCCTTGTCTCCTTTGTTCCTCCTGCTCCCACCTAGCTCCTTTGCTCCATTTATGTTAGCAAACTAATTTTTGATGAGCCCCTCAACAATTCATTGTGTGCCCTAGAAGAATCAACTAAGAATAAAACAGCTATATACAGTTTTTTTATTCGCTTTATTTTCACAAGTAAGGTGTACACTTTCAAAACTCTGTACAAAAATCCAAACTGATCACACTTGTAACGCAGCTAGTCATTCTTTCAAAATGTTATGTAATGCTTTCAGTAAGTTGCACGTGTTTTCAGTCCACATAATAATATTTGACAAATTACACTATTTTACAAATTAGACAATACACTTACATTACCCAACATTTACATAACTATAATTACCAAAATATCCATTATGTGTAATCAAGTGAAGGATCAATGAAGACATCCTCTAGAATCATTTGGACAAATTAGTTTTTATTTTTCAGATATAATTGTAACATAGGTACGTATACTTTTTTATAACAATATCATGTAACGAGAACAAAACATAACAATTAGTGCATACATTACATTAATTTGGATCAAGCCTGTCTTGAGCATTTGGCCATAGATTCTCATCCACATCACAATGAATGTTATCATTGTTCAAGCACCTTGGAAAAAACCTTTTGGCGTCCTACAACACCATCTTCACAGATAGCTGCGCACATAGAGATGTTTCCTCCACGTTGTCCAGGCACTTGGACAGTGGCTCGTTGGCCGATGATGTTCCGTCCACAGCTACGAGTTTTAGCAAGGTTAAAGCCCGCTTCATCAACAAAAATGTACTTGTGATGGTTCACATCAGTGTCAAGCACCATAACCCTCTAAAAATATATATTTTGGTTAGTTTTTTTAGAGTGTTGTTTCAACATACATATGATGGAAGTGATGCTTAAAAAGTAACAGTAAAACAATATACAGTATAGTGCTGTACCTGAACATACTCAACCCGTAGTTGTTTCACCCGGTCATTGTTTCTCTCTTTAAAAGGCAGGCTACTGTTGGTAGGCTGATGGATGCCACATTGGCCAAGTTGTCATTGTTCTCCTCAATTGCAGGCTTTATTTCAGATAAGCCGTATCATTCCTGGCCCTCACCATTTCCACCATTGCCAACTCTTGCTGGTCGGTTAGCACATGGCCACGGCCACCACTATGGGGTTTTCTGTCAATTCTAAGCATAGAACTGACAATACTTTCAATAGATCATACTGTACAAATACTGTAATATGTCTTATGAATTTACATGAATTACAATTAACTGTGAATGTAATAGTTTACATCATCCACACTTACCGGTTTTCTTGGCAAAAGGTTCGGATGATAGAATTGACAGTTGATCTTTTTAGATTTGGATCAACCAATCTGGCAGCTTCTGCCATAGTAAGGCCTTGGTTCACCACATGATCAACGATGATGGCCCGGACTTCATTAGAGACAACAGTTCTGCCTACCGTTTGATGGGCCCCATGCCCACCTCTTTGACCTCTCTGTTGGTGCCCATGCCCACCTCTCTGACGGATCCCCCGTCCACGAGCTTGTCCTATTCCTTGCTGTCTATCCTCCTCCATGTTGAAAGAAATTACCAGTGTTTACACCCTCACTTTTATATTTGACCAGTTGTGGTTACCCCTATCTGAAATCAATTAGCAATAACAAGTATTCATCAGTTGGGTTTAATTTATATGTTTGTACAAACAAACATTTTATTTCTGTAGTTTTCAAAATCCATATACAGTTTATTGCTGAAATGAAAATATATAGGTTTACCAAACGTTTCAGTGATTAACCATTAAGATCAGTTGGATTAACTGTTGGTCAAATGTATTTACGCAAATCAGATGAGAAGCATATCAAAAGTATTATGAGCATTGCATTGTAAAAGACAATTACTTCATATGAAATGTATTTCTTTGATGACACAATGATTAAGTGAATGTATAATTTTGTGTGTTGTACTAAGTCAATTGAACATGTGATTAAATGTTTGAAAAAACTGACTACTTGATGATCTGCCTTGAGTTTTGTACTAACAGTTGTGAAGTTTTACCACACACTTGTGAGAATAGTACCAAAGCGAAGGTCCCATTTGAAAGGATTTGTGACAGAGTCAAGAACCTTTGACATAGCTTTGTGGATGTATGCATACATCACTTTCTCCAATTTATCAGACTTGCACCTACCAAGTCAAGCTATTGGGTTGTGCATCTACTGATCTACATGTTATTGTGTCTTTTATAGAGAATTTTCGTAATCTCTATGTCAACCTGACAATTCTGCAGGCACTGGAGGAGGCATATGAAGACATTGATGCCAGCTCCATCCAAGGTTGGATACGCCATATATTAAGGTTCTTTCCATGATGTCTGGCAATAGAGAACATAGCATGTGACGTGAATGAACTATTATGGCCGGACCCAGCCCGGATCCCCTTCCCCTAAACTTTTCTGCTAACTTAGATTTTTAAGAAACATCGTTCTGTTTTATTTATAAGCTTGTTTCCTCATGGGGACCTCAAAATGTCCCCGCAAGGTCAAAAATGTAGTGGTATTCTTATATTTGGTTTCAATTTTGCCTTCGTGTTTACAGTGAATTTCTCTGACAATTACTTTTGATCTTTTACAGAAATGTCCATAAGGAGCTCATGAAAAAAGAGTTTTAGGTTTTGAAGTACTGTGTGTTTAAATATATTGTTATTAAAATATATTATTATGGCAAAAGTGTTTGCAACGTAAGACATGTGCTTTTGAGATGTATTTGTGACCTTTAGAATGCAGTGTGTCATTTTGCAAGAGATGTGAGGCATTTTGCATTCTGTGTGTGCAATTTTTGGATTTGTGTGTTAAGTTTTAAAAAAAGAGGTAAAGTTTAGAAAATGTTTGTAAGCTATTAAAAGAAAAAAACTGTAGTACAAAGTGCAAATTTTGGAAATGCGAGGATATATTGACTGATTTTACCATGCGGAGAGAAATAAACATGTACATGTCAATGTACGGTATTGGTGTTGTGATTGGTCAACCTTCAATTCATCAATCGTACAATATCAGTGAAAGAAAAACAAACCCAGACTATAAAGTGTTTCAGATTGAGCATCGCAGTGTCTAAGTGTAAAAATAAATTTTTATGAATACATTTTTAAGATAAGTGTTTAATGTAAGTAATTGTCTGTCTGCCATCTATTTGTAATATAAACGTCAATAATGACTCTTTGTCGCCATCTTCTGTCATATAGATGTCACTACAGTGGGGTTGCTACTATGCTGCTGTATCAGTATTTATAAACACTTACAAAGCAATTTGTCTTAGGTGCTCTATTATTTACATTGGTAATTAAAATAGTCATCATTTTTTATATTTGTAAAGAAATTCTAATGGTTTTATTTGAAAATGTATTGATTATATTGTAGCAGTGTTTAAAGGTTTTCATATAACTTTTAGCAGAATCTTATTTATTTCATAAATTGAAAAACTAAACCTTTAAACATGTAAATTTGTTAATATATCCACCTGCTGGAGATAACACAATACAATTTTTTAATGGTTTTCAATTTCCATTACAAATATACAGGAATGGAAATGGCTGAAAATAACTGAGGGGGACTCTTGTTTGGAGGGGGGGGGGTGATTTTAATGTAATTTTAGATGGCTTTTATAACATTATCATTTTTATGTTTCCTCCTAAGTATGTTTTCTTGAGTATTTAAACGTTTTACAATTTAACAATAAATTTGTCCTCAGGATAAAGAAAAAAATTCCAGAGTGTGAAAATTTGGATATTTAAGTAATAGATTAAAAAAAATCTGAAATGAAACCGTTACATCTACAGTGCCACTGTGACTTTGAAGTGTCATGTGATAAGAGTGATGATGCCTATGCATTATAAAATAATAGTTGCAATAAAACTAATTATGAACTAATAAAATGTTTAAATATAATTCCTTTTCAATTCCACCATTTCAAATCACATTTGTCAAGTATATCACTGATCTCAAGTTCATGGCCAGGGAAAGCTATAAACCTTGCCCAGGCTTACACACGCTCCACCCATGCACTGCTGGAAAACTTAATGTCTTAATCTTTGGTCTTGTTTTCAAGTACATCTATTTTAAAAAGAAAATGTAAAAAAGAACAACCAAGTAACTTATTCTCTGCAAGCATGTGAAAAAATAGCTCATTGAAAATTTGGCTCCCCTTGTGATGTCAGAAGGTGATAATACCGCCCCTTAATCTGCACTATCCAACCACAGCACTGCCATTTAGTGCAGATAGAAAAATAATTGACAGCACAATTAAGTTCATTTCAACAAACATCCATTATGGCGATCAGTTCATTTGCATTTAAAAGGACACACCCCAAAACAGCACGTTTTTGCTCACACATACAAAGTGGCACTTTTAAAATCTTATAATAAATTACCTATAAATTATGATTTGAGCTAAAACTTCACATATGTACTCGGGGACAATCAAAGATTTATTTTACATCTTAAAAAAGTCTTGTGAAAAAATGGCCCTTTTAAATGAAGATACATTTTCATAATGAATCAAGGTGACCTGAGAAATTAAATCTCGTTTTCCTCAAAGATTGTAAAAATCAAGTGGGTTTACATATAAAACAAGAAAAATATATATCTTCCAGTGGGATAAGAAAAACAAAATAAATGTAGGTTTCAACTTAATTCTAAAAGTTTCTTTTACCCCACTGATAAAATACTAAGTACAGTATATCCACTGGATGAGTTTCTCTTTCCTGATCCAACTGTGCTTGCTGGTATATCCAAACATTTGGTTTTCAATCTCCTTTACTTTGACAGACTGACCCTTCAAGAATGTGATTTTTATCAAGTTAATGTGACAGAAACTGTAATAAGTCATTGGTAAGGTAAACGTGTTCTTGTAAGGCCATTTTCTTTCATCTTTGTACAGTGGTTGCTGGTATCCTGGGTGTTGTTTTTTTCTTTAAAATGTTTTATAAAACATAAATCCAATATCACCTTAACATATTTTAAGTTCAGTGTTTAAAAATAATATATATATAAAGGAGTGCACTATTTGAGTTATATAGGTTACTATATAGATAAATCTAAGCAAGGTTGCTGACATTACACATCAAAGCGTTAGGTCACTCAGTTCTTTTTCATAAAAGTGTGTTCATACACGCCTACAGCTGGACTCATGCATTGGACTCTATGTAAAAGTATTGTTAGGTCAAAGCATTGTTTCTAATCAGTTAATTGCTAACTAAACCTGATAATTTCAGCTGTAAAAGCATTTTACAGGTTTTATTCTACTTAAAATTATTTAACATACTCATATACTGTAGATGTCTCTGGCTTGTTGGGCGTTTGTAACGCACCTTAGCTTGCCAAACCCACAAAAGCTCAATGAGCGACCAATGAGCAACAGAATTATTGTATTTATGTTTTAAGATGTTTTGATGCCCTGTCACTATGGTGTATATCATGTTTTTAAGGGTTATATTATAGAATGCCTTACAGTATCAACCTGCAAGCAATGTGTTTAAAGACTCATTACCCACCAGCAAAAGTCATAGTCAGATTTCAGGATATATTAATATTGATTTTATACATCCAGACCAGATCAAGCCCCCTGAATGCACCTGGTTTCACTTTAAGGGGCTGTAGATAGTTTTCAGCGGCCTCTAGCGGTGATGGTTCAGATTGCAACCAATAAGTTTACAAGCGCATGCTCGAACTCATGAGCGACGGCCAGATAACTTACCTGTCCAAAAGGATGAAAGCCAACTCCGGATCCGTTTTTAAACCCAAAACAAAGCGGAGGTTTCTCCATAATTCAAATGCCCTGCCGATGTTAATCCGTGTTTTTGTACGAAGTTGATCCGATTCACGTTTGGCTTTACGAGCTTCAGCAGATAATTTTTTTCCTTGACAATATGTGGAGTTTGTGTTGGAGTCTGTGTTGTGCTGGGAGCAGGTCGTTTCTTAATGTTATCAGACATGTTGCAGTGTCGTTGCTGTTGAGTGCAAAGTCAGTTGACGAGGCGAGAGGCTCGGGAGCGCGCATGCAGGTGACGTTACTGGATTTCGCGTCAAATCAGGCCCGGTACTTTCACATAAAAATGTTTTTTTCAGCGGTAATAGCAAAACCCGCAAAAGGGATAATTTTAATGTGAGATTACAACCCCTTCACACAAAGGCAATTGAAAAGGGATTAGTTTAAGTAGAAACACTGTGTACAGCTCCTTTAAAGTTTTTTCTCTACAAATACAGTAAACGGATAGTTCACCCAAAACTTTATCATTATTTACTCACCCTAATGTCATTTGACAATAATCTAAGATATTAGTTGATATTTCTGCTATATATTACAGTATTTTCTATTAATATTACAGTTTTTCAATACCTTTAACCAATTTGCTATACGAAGTCTGTGTAAGGCTGTTTTCACATATGTTGGTGCGCACCGTGGTGCCGCCTCGGAGCGCACCAAAATACATTGTATAATTTTTCAGTTAGTGCGGTCCGTGTTGACATATTATTTTTTTACTGTACTTGAAATGCCACGTGACAACGGTCAGCGCTGTCATTGGTCTCTGACAGCTCTTACCGTCTCATGACCACCCCCACGTTTCCACGACAACCAGCCTGACAGGGAGAGCGCAGCTATCAAGATCTGAAGATAAAGATGCATGTCTTTGCGAAGTTTCTTTGATTTAACACGAAATTGCGTAGCTGTTCTATTAAACCCTTTCTCACGGAGCCGTTTGCAAAAAGCCCGTAATGTCACTATTTGTGTGTGGAGGACAGCTATGATTTATAAAATCATCAGCTCAAACGTAAAGAGACAGCGAATTTCTGCAACGGACCAGGATTGGCTTGTTTGTTGTTAACCCACATTATAACACCCGGCTCACGTCACGACGGAAGCCCAGTGGCTCAAACATGTGGAGAACTTCCTGTATTTGGTTCGGCCCGAGGTCCGGCAGTGTTTTCAAAAGAAACTGCAGTGCAAAACACAATCTATGCTCAATACACTATTGTATAAAGACACACTGTAAACCCCGACAAGTTCATAGTATTTTGTGGAAACCAATTACCTAAAAAGTTTAAAAGTGCAGCGTGTAACTTTTAGAAGGATCTCTTGACAGAAATGCAATATAATATAGGCTACAATAACTATATTATCAGTGGTGTATAAAGACATTACATAATCAACTGTTATGTGTTTATTACCTTAAAATGAGCCATTTTTATCTACATACACCGTGGGTCCCCTCACATGGAAGTCACCATTTTGTGCCGACATGTTTCTATAGTAGCACTAAACCAGGGGTGGGCATCGAGGGCACAGTCCTGCAGAGTTTAGCTTCAACCTTAAGGCCGGGATACACTGCACAATAATTGGCCGTCCCAGACGAAAGATTGCCATCGTGAAACTATCGTCGCGATTTCTGTGATCGTGGCTCTCCATCGGTGGTCCTATGTCGTACAGTGAGAGAGGTTTAAAGACGGCCGTTTTCCCGGTCTTGCGTCCAAAGATAGCCTACGATAGTTTTCTGGCAGTGTCAGAAATTCGGCATGATCACCGCACAGTGTGTTTGCTGCTACGACCTGCGCGCCGGTATTTGTTTACCACGAGCGCATGCTGGTGCGATGCGCAACGTGTGACGCAGCCGCCGAAGCTTCCGTGTCATCACCGTACAGTCTGCACGCCTCTCGTAGCCGAGTTTAAACGATACATGTCACACAGTGTGATAAGGTAATGATCTTATAAGAGGACAAAAATCGTGCAGTGTATTCCGGGCTTTAATCGAACACACCTGAATGTCATTTCCAAACGACTTCAATTAGATTTTTCAGGGTCCGAAATTAACTTTTTGGCTCACCTGCCACGGGGACTGGTAGATGAAAAAATCCACCAGCCAAACACATTTTTTACCGGCCAGAATAATAAACAGCCTTTTTTGTCACATGTACATTAATTTAATTTGCTGCATTCATGGCAGGGCTCGCAAAATTTCAAAATCCCTGGTAGCCCTTGGGCAGGCACTCTTCAGTTTTTGGTAGCCCGAAATGAATGCAAGTAGCCCGAATAAAAAATACAGTACTTTTAATGTAGAATATTAAGACAAAACATCTATCAAAACACAAATTTGTTGTTGTTTTGATGCTGTTGTTTTTTAAACAAACAAAAAGACTGGATTTCCATGTAAACCAACTTTTCCTGCTCATCCCCACACACCAGATTTAATCACCATTTAAAAGTGGTTTAGTGGGTCACGAAACTCACAGTTTGGATCATCCAGTTACAGATTGGATCATTTTTTCGATCAGAAAAACAGGGGCTACTGTCGCTTTAAGAGAGATTCTGCACAGAGTGACTCTCTTCACTGCCCAGCGAGAGATTTAATTTTCTTACGTGAGGATAGTAATGACTGACAGGACGAAGTTGGAGGATTTGCCAAACAAATCCATGACAAATCATGACGGATTGCTTCCTGTAATGCGTCTTTTCGCGCGATCGCGAAAGTGAAAGTAAAACTCGAGCGCGCGCTCAAACGTAATTTAAATTCCCAATGCCTGAATTTCATACACCATTATTACCCATCCAAATCTGTGAAAGAATGCATAAGCATTTAAATATATTTTTTTCCTCCCTATAAGTCAAGATAGCCCGACGGGCAGGGCGGGGTGCATTTTGATAGCTAATATGCAGCAGATAGCTGCAGACCGCAAGTTACCTGCAGTACTAGCTAGCAACAGACCGTCTCTAGTGCGAGACTTGGAGCGTAGAGACGTTCATTGGCTAGCTCACCTCGTTCCCAGATCAGTTACTGGCAAACACATTATATTGCATTAATATTTTGGTACGAAAATCACCCGCCAGTATGGCGGGTAGCCTTTTGAATTTAGTCGCCAAACGGAAAATCTACCCGCATTTGGCGCTTGTTAATTTCGGACCCTGCCTGTGTTTGATTCGGGTTGGAGCTAAACTCTGCAGGGCTGTGGCCCTCAGGACCAGGAATTGCCCACCCCTGCACTACATGGACAAACTGCTCTAGAGAGGGCGTTTTTATTTTGTCTTAGACAACAACATGTTTGTCCTTTAGCGGCTACCGTAGCTTCTCTATGCATTCTGGTGAACGGTAGACTGAGCCGTTGGTTGCGATTCACAATCTCACTGCTAGATACCACTAAAATTTACACACTGCACCTTTAAGTAAACCAACTCAAAATTAAAAGTAAATAATATTTCTAAATTACAATGAATTCAAACTTAAAGGTATATATTTCACTGTATTTAAGTACACTTAAACTACTGTTTTACCTTAAGTAGGGTTTTTCGATTTTTTCCACAGAAACAGACAATGTGAATTGTGTATGTCAATGCATTACAATATTAAGTTACTCCCCAAAAAGTAACTAATTGCATTACTTAGTTACTTTTTATGGAAAGTAATGCTTACGTTACTTTTTAGTTACTTTTGTGTGACTTTTTCTTACTTGGCTGAGGCTTGATCTCTTTTCAGGTTTTTTATGATCTCAAAAATGTCCAGCTCTGGCCTGCCATCTCCGTTTCTTACTTAAACTGTTCCCGCTCAGGCACACAGAGTGCGTAATTCTATGTTAATATGTTCAGTTTAATTCAGTACATTATTTTATTTTTAAGTTGAATTAATTGCAATTTAATTGCAAAATTAACTAAAAAGTTACTCGCATTGCCTTTAAAAAAAAATAACTCAAATATTAATGTTTACATTCATAAAGTAATGCATTACTTTAGTTGTTACTTCAGAAAAGTAATATTATTATGTAATGCACCTTTCTTGTAATGCGTTACCCCAAACACTGAAGCACAGCAAAGCAATAGCAAACTTTTCTAAATATCTTACATAAATTAATATTTAACACTATTAAGTGTTTCTCTTTACTGAAACTCACATAAAATCACTTCAAAATCAAAAAATGCTCAATAAATAAATAAAAAAATCTCCGGAATGCAGGCTCATGCAAAGCATGCTGGGAACTGGAAATTCTCCTCAACCAATTGTGTTGTTTTAACGTTAAACTGAAGTAAATCTGCAGTGCCAGAATCTTTTTTAGCTTGAAGGCGGGGTGCACAATTTCTGAAAAACGCTTTGGAAAAGGGAGTCGGGCCGAGTACCAAAACACACTTGTAGCCAATCAGCAGTAAGGGGCGTGTCTACTTACCAACCTCATTGCCTGGGTTGCGTATGTGTGCGGCAGGTCTATCAAAAGAAGGTCCAGATTCTATTGGGGTAGGGGCGTGTTTGTTTAGGTGATTTCAAATGTCAACATTGGCCTTTAAAGATCATGCACCCCACCTTTAACTGGCAGATTAAATTGCCATGAGCCTCATCACAACCACCAAAAGTTTGTAAATATTGTGTTTGTTAAAATGAGGCTGTTGTTTTGAATTGACTCTGTTTGGAAGTAATAAATAAAAAAATTGAGTTAGCTTTAAAAAATGTTTTGCTTATTGAGTAAAAAAGTACATTGTAAAATTGTAAAAAAAGTACATTGTACTGTTCAGGTTTACAGAGCAGACCTGACAAATAAAATAGTACCGTTTCTGTTTTTCCATCTGATGTAAGTGTTTTTTATGACATTGTGTTATGATTGACTAAATGTTTCTGTTGGAAGAGAACATGTGTTGGTGATTTGGTATGACAAGTTGTTTCTGAACATGTTTGTGTCGTGTTTTGGTAGAAATTTTAGTTTACAATGTGTGTTTTTGAGCATGAAATGAACTGTTTGGCAAGTTGTGTGTTGTATGTGTGTGTCACGGTAGGCAAACACACTGTTTCCTCCATGTCATGTGTGTGGTGTTTACTCACCGGTGACGTCATGTTCGTTATCCCGATTCCCTCCACCTGTGTTGATTGTCTCACTCCAGCTGATCATCATTACATGCTCTCCATATATACTCACTCAGCTCTCTGTTCCCTGCCAGATCCTTGTTCTCATGTTGGTCTCTGTATCATTTGGACTGTGTTTCGTAGCGTGTTGGTTTGTTTTATGTGCAGTCTTCGTGTTGGATGTTCCGGTTTTCACAGTTTGATTTATCACCACAGACCTACTCCACCAAAGTCACCAGCAACCACCAGTACTCGCTCAATACCATAGTCCTTCGATCACCATTACCATCATCTGGACTCTGTGTTTATTCCTGTTTCCTGTCTGTATATCCAGTGTTCAAATAAACTTGTGTTTATATTCCTGCGACTGATGGACACATCACAGAACCAGTGTCTCTTATCACGTCAGGCAACCATACTGAGGACATCTCTTTTTAGGTCACGGACTCTCCACTCTCACCCATTGTTCTTGGACACACCTGGCTCCATAAACACAACCCCAAAGTGGACTGGCGTTTATGTTCTGTCACCAGCTGGAGTGAGGGGTATCATAAGTCCTGTCTTTTGTCTGCTTGTCTAACTGTTTCTAAGTCTGTGTTTCAGAGGGAAGTAGGGGATTTGTCTAACGTGCCCACGGAGTACCACGACGTGGAGGAGGTGTTCAGTAAGTCTCGGGCTGATTCATTTCATTTTCATTTCATTTATTTATTTATTTCAAGCAAATAGTATAACAATAGAAGCAGACTCAATAATAATAATAATAACTTGCACTTATGCTTGAAATGGAGTGGGGAGAAGTAAAACTTATTGAACCCCACCCCAGTCTATTAAAGAATTTGTACCAACCGAACAAAATGCTTCTTCTTCATTTATATCCATGGGAAAAAAGAAAGAAAAAAACATATAAAATAAATAATAGTAATAATGATACCTTGTTAAGAAACATTATTCTAGTTGTATATGTGCACAACCATACATACATACATAATATACCTATTCATAATATTCAAATATTACCACAAGTAACAATGATTTATCAAATACCAACAATGGTAGACAGAATACTCACAAGGGTACATAACAATGAAGGACAGCTACCAACAATGGTAGACGGAATACCACAAGGGTAAATAATCATGATGAACAGCTACCAACAATGGTAGACATAATACCACAAGGGTAAATAAAAATGAAGATTTTCTTCCTCCTCGTTGTCGCTATGATTGTGCTATAGTTTTGTTACCCGGTACGTTTCCGCCTAAAGGCAAGTTATACTATATGTTTCTGAGATGAAGGCCATTGAGAAATACATTTCTGAT
The DNA here is from genome assembly GCF_027580225.2 of Misgurnus anguillicaudatus. Lineage (NCBI taxonomy): Eukaryota > Metazoa > Chordata > Actinopteri > Cypriniformes > Cobitidae > Misgurnus > Misgurnus anguillicaudatus. The sequence continues at coordinate 2,808,776 of NC_073349.2, forward strand.
TCTCTAGCAATGGGGTTCATTCATCCTTCCTCTTCTCCAGCGGGGGCGAGGTTCTTTTTTGTGGGGAAGAAGGACGGATCCTTGCTACCTTGTATTGACTACCGAGGGCTGAACAACATAACGGTAAAGAATACTTATCCTAACTTTGTCTTTAGCTTTTGAGAGGTTGCAGGGAGCATCCGTCTTCACTAAATTGGACTTCTGTAATGCTTATCATTTGGTCCGCATCAGGGAGGGGGGTGAATGGAAGACCGCTTTTAACAGCCCTAGAAGCCATTTTGAGTACTGCGTCATGCCTTTCGGGCTAACAAACTCGCCTGCGGTCTTCCAAGCACTCGTTAATGACGTGTTGCGAGACATGGTAGATCAGTTCATATATGTCTACCTGGATGACATAGATTTTTTCTTCGTCTCTCCAGGAACATGTGCAACACGTACGACGAATGCTTCTGTGGTTGCTAGAGAATGGGCTTTTTGTCAAGGCGAAAAAATGTGTTTTTCATGCACAGTCTGTTTCTTTGCTAGGGCACATCGTTTCGACTGAGGGTGTCCGCATGGATCCTGATAAGATTAAGGCTGTGGTGAATTGGCCATCCCCAGATTCTCGAAAGGCCCTGCAGAGATTTCTGGGAATTGCCAATTTTTACCAGCGTTCCATTTGCAATTTCAGCCAACTAGCCACTCCTCTGACTGCCTTGACCTCCCCTAGTACTATGTTCAGGTGGTTAGACGCAGCCGAGGCTGCGTTTGTCAAACTCAAGAGCTGTTTAGTTTCAGCTCCCATTCTCGTTACCCCTGATCGCTCACGTCAGTTCATAGTGGAGGTATGAATTGAAGGTTTTGACAGCCTTAGAAGGGGTAACGCCTCCGTCTCGTTGCCCACCGAACTGCTTATTTGTGCCGGAGGAGTTACGGTCCAAAGTTATTCAGTGGGGCCATTGTTCCAATGTAGCTTGTCATCCAGGGGTGAGTCACACTAAGTTTTTAGTCAAACAACGATTCTGGTGGAGGGTATGGCTCGTGACATTCACAATTTTGTTTTGGCTTGCTCGGTTTGTGCCACTGGTAAGACTTCCAATCGCCCTCCTGACGGGTTACTTCTACCGCTGCCAGTGCCTTCGAGACCCTGGTCCCACATTGCGCTAGATCTCATTACCGCCATCGGTCAAAAAGTGTGGCTTTCTACTTGATGCGTCTCGAATAAGCTTGCTCCCAAATTTATTGGCCCATTTGCTGTCGCCAAGATCTTTAACCCGGTGACAGTTCGTCTTAACCTCCCTCCTGCGTACAGGAGAATTCATCCCTTGTTCCATATTTCTGAATGGACTCTAAAACAATTATGTATACTATAATACAATAGTGGATTTAACATGGTTTAAGTTTACAATTCTCACTATTAACTGGTTGATTATTATTAGCATTAATATTAATGAGATGCTGGCTGTTTATTAAAACTTAATAGTACTTATTAATGCCTGATTCTGCAAAACCTTATTCTACGTCCTTAACCCTCCCCATTTCTACCAATACTTAAAATTAACAACTTCTTTAGTATTAATAAGCAGTAGTTGGAGTATATTGAGGCAAAAGTATAGTTAGTTAATAGAGAGAATTGGACACTAAAGTGGGACCAGAATAATTTATGTACTTTTATATATTATTTCTTCGAGCCATTTCAAGCCTATCCTTGTATCATTTACTAAATAGGATTTAATAATAAGTAATTAAATACTTTTTGGAGAGAGTAATTTGTAAAGTAATCTAATGACATGATTGAAGATGTAATAAGTAACTAGTAATTAATTACTTTTTTTGAGTAACTTACCCAACGTTGGTCTAAATAGAAGCTCCTGCCCTTTAAAAGATTTATTCTTATTACAGTAAACAGTCATTCCCTATACACCTCAGTGACTTCTTTTGGAGTAACTTGAGGTTAAGAGATAAGGACACAGTCACTATAGCTCATAAGTGGGCATGAAAGCATTATCCTGATCATGCACTCTAAAAATAGCTGGGTTATTTTTAACCCATGCTGGGTTTTTATTACCCATGGTTGCATAACAACAACCCAACATTGGGTCAATTTTAACCCAGCATGGGTTAAAAAATAACCCAGCTATTTTTAGAGTGTGGGGACCCACAGAACTCATTTTTTTCTAGATTAACACATCTGATGCAAATTATCAGCTTGTTGGAGGATCCCAGACTGAACTGGGTGTGTCAGATAAGAGAGAAGTACAAAATACAGAGTTTTTGGTATCCAGGACCAAGGTTAAAAGTAGCTACTACTATAGATTCTGAGACAAGCTTTAGGTTCAAAGTCTTAAGTGACACAAACCATAATGAGGTTGACAGTCAATAGCCATATATTCATGAAATATATAACACTAAACAAAAAAGCCTAAAGTTTCTTATAAAAAATAATTAAGCGTTTAAATGGCTGTAGCGTGTCTGAACCTTATAGATGTGACTACTAAAGGATTATTGACCAGAATGAGTTTCAGCTTTGCTTACTTCCAAGAATTAGTGGAGAAAAATGATTCAGTAATCTGTGAGCAGCAGGTAATCACGTGTTCTCAATTCTACATTTGACACACTTGTCTTTTTATGACACTATGGAAAGAGGCGGTTTGTGTTTTTATATTACAGGTCAAGTGCTTTAAAGTGGAAAGAATTATTTTACACAATGATCTGTATAGCTTCTGTATAACTCAGTGGTAGAGCATTGCGTTAGCAGCACAAAAGGAGCAGTAAATGAATGCACTGCAAAATGCATAAATGTAAATCTGCAATATTCGTTTGATGTCATTTGACATCGAAAAGCATTTGTTGAAAAGCATTTTATTTTCCCAATATGATTTTGCAAATTGTAATTGTATTTGGCATTGGGTTACTTGATGAGAATCATTCTTATACTTTCTGTGTTATTTAATATAAGACATAAACTAGAGCCCGACCGATTTATCGTTTTGCCGATTTTATCGGCCGATATGAGCATGTCGCAGATATATCTGTATCGGCGTATAAGCCGCAGATATGCGCCGATATAAACGTTTGTTACAGAACACATTAAATGCATTTGAAAGATGTAAGTACTTGTTTGTCCAGCAGAGTGCGCCATACTGGTTGCTAATGGTGACCCAGGTCACTCACTGTAGTGACACCATTCAATCCCCCACCCCCTTCCCTTCAGTCAGTCAGTCTCTCAGTTCAGGTGGCTGCAGTCACGCAGTGTCTTCTTCACAACATTTTTACACCTGGTATTAAGACGCGCTTTGGTCGATTGGATTATAAATGGACAAGAGAGACACATTCCCGCTTACATTTGGTGTTTTTAATCCGTCTCTTTGTCGACTTGCGAGTTAAAACGCAAGCGGGAGAAATGACGCGAGACGGAGAAATGACACGTTTAAACTACGCGCAGCCGTGCACTTATATATCACTATATGAGATTACTGCTGCTTGTGTTGTTAGTTAACATGCTAATTTCAGAGCAATTGATTCAATAAGCTCGCGCAACTCTACACCCTTGCTAAATAAAAGAGGCGGAGCGAAGACGCTTTAGTTTTATAAAAGTCTAAAGTTTGCACGGAACCCTGGGTTTGTGTTATAAAAACGTTGTGCACAACATTAAACATAGCGTACATTAGTATGTGCTCCGTCAAGCATTGTCTTTGTAACGGTGAGTGGCTAACTAATTTGTGAAGTACACAACTTACTGTAAAGCTAATAATCAATGACTTCATAAGTTTCCCTTTATAACGTTATTCTCGTCAAAACTGCAAATGATGCAAGTTTTATGTGTTTTGTTCTCGTTGTGTTTTAAAGTTATTTATAATAAGTCAAGTTTACTGTTTAGTGCACTGATATCCAACTAATTTTGGATAATAAAGTTTATTGTTAACTTCTTGCCTATAGTACATATCTTTGTCACATCAATATAAGTGTTGGATCACCACATTTGTGAGTGATCACCACATATGTGAGTGATCATTGCATTGCATTGTATTTATTCATATACAGTATATTATGTTAAAGTATATAGTGTATTCTATGTACAGTACTTTAGTATAATATACTGTAGTATATACTGAACTATAATATACACATAAAGAATATCGGCCGATATATCGTTATCGGTCTTTTTTTACTTTCTAATATCTGTATCGGCATCGGCCCGAAAAAACGCATATCGGTCGGGCTCTAACATAAACTAAAAAAAAAGTATAAATATGCACTGTAAAAAATACTTTGGTGACTTAAATTTTTTTGTTAAATCAACTCAGATTTACAAGTCATATCAACAGAGATGAGTTGTCACAACTTATAAAATAAAGTTGAGAAAAGTCAACTTAATTTTATAAGTTATAACAACTCACCTGTAGTTATAACAACTCATCTCTAGTCAAGATAAATAATAGTACGTTGAAATGACTTGTAAATCCAAGTTGATTCAACAAAAAAATTTAAGGCAGCAAAGTATTTTTTACAGCGTGTGAGCTGTTCATGCCAGTGATGTAATGTATGATTGAAGTATATTGATTTGAGGCCTTAGACAGGTTTTACTTTTTAAATAAAAATTGAATTTTAATGAAAAATTATGACATCAAATAATAACCTCGGTGCTTACAATAAGTTTGTTTTTAAGCATTTATAAGTTATTTTTAGTTATACCACGGATCTGTTGAATGCTTTATTCTGATTGGTTGAGAAATGTTTTACAGGTGCTGATCATTTTTCTGTAAAACGCACACCTGACCTGTCAAATGTCTTTAAATCAAGGCTTTGAACCGGTTCACGGAACAAAAAACGAAAACCAGAAACTTTTGATGTTTTGCATGGAACAGAAACGAAACCAGAAACTTTCAAAAAATATATGTTCCGGAACAGAAACGTTTATTTAAAATAATGGTTAATACAGTTTTTTTTTTTCGTTCTTTGACAAGGTTTCTGTGCAATATGACTCGGTGAAGTTCACTTCCAGTCGTCGTTGACTCATTGATAAAATGAGAAGCTTGCCACCAGCAAGTAGTCTACTCAAGCCCAAATCTCTAATGCTCAATCATAAGAGGTAAATATTGTAGGCTACCAAGTTTCTCAAGATATTTGTTTTCTAATACTATTTAGTGGTGTAACAGATCGCAGTTGATCATCACGGCCCACGGTTCTGCTCGCATGCAATTCGTGGATTAATACGCAAATTTAAATAGGGTGAGAGTTGGCTTGCACGTGTTTCAAAGGCTTGCAAATGTTAACACTTAAGTGATTTTAAACAATTTAACCACAAAAAGGCGCTAAAGTGATCAATTTTCTTTACGCACAGACGCACATGTGGTTGAATGTGTCCTTGAGAGAGAGTTGCACTACTGTGTCATTACTGTGTAAAATACATTTGGTGAATAAAGCACTTGAAAACCAACATTATTTTCACTTTATGTGGAGCGACTGTTTATGCTGCATCTTCTTCCCGAAGCGTCGTTTGGAATTCGCCCTCCGTCTGTGTGTGTGTGTGTGTGTGTGTGTGTGTGTGTGTGTGTGTGCGCGTGTTTAAGTGCACTCAACAAATGTAGGCATGTCAGAATTACAGTTATGCCGCTTACATAATGTAACCTTTTTTAATGTTTGATGACAAGATAGAGACTTAAGGAAAATATGTAAACTAATAATTTAAGTTTAAAGTCCTAATGATCAGCTTACTTATTTGTATGTCCCACAGCTGACATGGTACGGGAACTTTATTTTTTTGTTCTAACCGGTTCAGGAATGTCAATTTTAGGGTTGAACCGAAAACTGGAAACGTTAAAATACTGTTTCTGTTTGGAACGAACCAATTGGGGAAAAATCTGGTTCAAAGCACTGCTTAAAATAACCAACAGAGCAATGTCTGTGGTAACCAAGGTATAAGCGGAATGATTGACAATAGACACCAGTGGTGTACCGTTTAGGAGGGTAAAATAATACGGTTTCAAGTTTTCTTTTTTATATAGTTGGCTATTTAGCTGTTTGTGCATGTATAAGATCTGCATAGTTACAAAGTTCGTTCTCAATTCTGAAGAGATCGCTGATCCGGAGAGCTAACTACAACACCTCAATCTGAAATGTCCCAAGGCATTTCAAACTTTGCTAGGAAATTCTCGCTCTTGTGATTTACAGACTGTAACGTAATGTTTCAATTATTTAATGTTAACTCAAAACAAAAAATTCAGCTCACAGAATATGTTAGTTTAAGTTTGTCACACGTAAGATTAACTTCAAGAGGATAACGTTTTACCCTTAGTGCAGGAGTCAAGTGTTTTGTTTTAGACAGATATAAAGGTAATGGTTCAATTAAAGGACTGTCAAACTATTAATAAACCTGTTGCCAAGCATACGAGTTATACATTAATAATATTTAATTAGGAGATAAGTTATTATTTTAACAAATGGCTTAAATACACTATACACAAAACCATATCCTCACTGCGGCGACAGGCCATCATTTGTCCTGTATTTCAGAGTGAGAAAGTTGGCAACCCTTATCTAACACCAAAAAAGCGAATTTCTGTCACAAATGTGTTGTGTCACTTCAGATTAACATTTATTAACACACTAGACTAAAGTCATATGGATTACTTAATTAATAACATTGATCTTTATTCAATGTCAAAGCCAAGAAGAGCAAGGATATTATTTAATGTAACTCTGATTCTGTAAGTACAGTCCCCATGTGGGGAAAATCGGTTTTTTATTGTGGTTTGTGTCTATGTGGTGTTTTTTTTTTATATGTTTTAAGACAAGCCATGTGTACATTCATCATTAAACACCATTGCTGAATAGTTTTTCCATAAAATTAGAGATTATTATTATTATAAAATTAGAAAATTCGTTTCATTCATGCAGTTTAAAATCGTCTTTGTTTTCAACGTCACAAACATGCAGCCAATCACATCACCACTGTTGATCTCGTGGATTAGTTATAGATATGTTTGGATGCTGCATAGGCACTGAAACAAATGCACCGCAGCTGCTTCAGCTCTACAGTAGCTCTGCAGTGTGAATGCTGTAACGTGTTAACATCAACGCTTAAAGATTGGTGCTGCAAATGCATAGTTTACTTATGCATTGTGTGAAACTGAACCTAGCACTTATGTGTCTGAAACTTCCGAATGTAGCATCTATTTACATATATATCTATGGTCCAAGGTTGTGTAAAAGATGGAGGTGGGGACTAATTTACATATTCATTGATCCCCATATGCTAAATGAGGCAAGGGTGTAGAGTTACATTCAAGCTATAAAAAAGCATCAAGAAATTACTGTGACAGGAAAAACTGTTACATAAGCTATTATGATGCTCAAAGTTTTAAGTGATAAAAGTTTTGACCTTAAGAAAGCGTTTCCTTTTATTTTAATTTGATAATACAAATAAAAAATAAGTTTTTAGAAATGCTTTTATTTAGTAATCAAATAAGGGAAAAAAATGAAATTCAGAAAAATAAAATTAGAATTTGTGAAAAAATTTAATGGATTTCATAGGGCCTTAGTAAAGTATTTGCTTTTTATTTATGCCTATAAATATGTTGATTACAAAAATCTCCACTAATGAAAAAGGCCTTAAAACATCCTGCATTATTAAATTATTTTAAATAACTGACATAATACAATAAGCATGCTAAAAATCCCACAAACCTTTAAAGACATATTTTATTGTCCCCATCCCTTGCATTTTTTTTGGGGGGGGGTATTGAGCATTAAATAGATCTGACAATATTTCAGCAGTTATGTTGAGTGTCTGTCTTGAACATTGCCTAACTGGTGAATGATTCATTCAATTGAATCTGTTATTTTCATAAAACAAGTCAAATCATCGAATCGAGTGGTAAAACACTAATGCATACATTTTCATAAACAATTCTTTGTCGGGTTTGATGGTTCCATAAAGGACCTTTAACATCTGTGGGGTTTTTTAACTTTTGTGGTATGCGGCCCCCCTATTGTACAATGCACCCCTTCGTGGCCCCCACAAAGAAAATTATGTCAAAACATTCTTCAACTTAAAATTTAAACTAAATCTAACATATTAAACTAAACAATGTAGTGCTGTTGGTTAGTATTTTTCTGAGGTCTAATTACACAGAATTTATGATGAATTAATGTATTATATAAAATGTCATAAAACTGGGGCCCCTCTGGCACCATCTCACGGCCCCCAGTTGGAAAATCACTGACCTACAGACTTTGGTAGAGCACAAATGTTGCCCAGACAATGAAGAAGTAAGAAATAATTTTGGGGGGGAAACAAAAATGTTGCAGAGGTCAGGAAACCGGTCAATCGGCTGTCCCATAATCCATGACATCAAACCTTGTCATGTTTCCATGTCAACTTTTACTTTAATTTTGGTTCCTGTTCTTCCATTTTTTTTTTTAAGTTTAATCAGCTGATCGGCTAAAGCCTGGTGTTGGCATTTCTCATAGACGCATTTCTTCTAGTGCTGATTGATTTCCAGCTTTTCCAGAATTTCTCTCAATGACCAGATGGTGAGGACAGTGTTGGTCTCTTCTTCTGCCCACTGTTCTTTTAACTCAATGCTTCTTTGTCTTTAAAGTTGCATGGTGGTTTGCTTACTACTATATGGTGTTTAATTATTTTAAAAATGGCGCCTTCAAAACTGGAGGCGGCAACTCCGCTCACTGACGTCATATGTTACTCGGTTTAAGACCACTGTATTTTGGGGTCAATTTTGAACCAAGATTTAGGCAGTTTTTGTTTGTGGAAAGTGCAGTACACTTCAAGATTGAGTTGCAGCACCAGGATCAGCTCCTGTGTGAATAATTTCTAGTAATAGTGATTAATATGTGATACAGGCCTTAGCAAAATCCTTAAAATACCTTCAAGAACAAAAATAAAATATGACTTACTAAAGATTCTCGGATGGGTGGGGAAATTTCCAAGCAGTATTGTGAGATCAGGACCTTATGATTCACCTACAACAACTTCAAACTCAGTGAACTACAGCAATATGTCAATTAATAAACTTCTATCTGTATCACTTTATTGTGAAGTTGACAACAACAATTATGTCTAATATTTAACTAGTCAGTATAAGCATTTTTACTTTTATATGACACTTTATCTGTTATCATAAAGATAAAACAATCTATACGGGTATGTGCAAAAACTTTATCATATATCCAAAAATGTACATTTATGCAACAAAAATAAAACAATGATACCTCAGTGTCTTCTAAATAAGTTATTTTTGTATGTCTGACTTGTAATTAATGCTGTTTCTGGTATCTATAACATTACATTAATTGCTCTGCTATTATGTTTGGTACATTTTTATGACAGTGATTAATATTTCAGGTCAAAGTAGGTCATATTTATATATATATAGACAAGGTACATACATATTACAAACCTCCTGTTTGTTCTTTTATTTCTGTATAGCATCAACAATATGTTTCAAAGTACTGTGTCTTCTTAAGTGTCTAAAGTTGTAAAATAAAAGTGCATGGGTTAAAAAGCTATGTGCATTAATATATACACTATCTGTTCTTTACCTTTACCACATTACTGCATGAACACATCATGAGATGGGAGGAAACTTCAGGGAAGTAGCTGTAAATCATTTAACATCATTTTAACATCCCTAGACCTTGCTTCAACCGTAAGTATTGAGTAGTTTAAGGTTTGAACAAAACCTGCCTTGTCTTCTGTACAGACTGAAATCTGAAGCTGCGGAGGGCTTTCGGACCCCAGCTCTCTTCTTTGACAGAGGGCAGATCTTGATTAGTCCATTGTGCTGTTAGGAAAGAAACTTCAGTAACATCATAAGAACATTTGTGATTTAAATTTGCGAAACCTTTCTGAAAACTCTTTGCGGTTATAACTGATGTGTATTGATGCATAAGTAAATCTTCAAACTACTGTTAAGATGCTGTGATTTTTTAATCGGACGTAGAGATAATAGCAGTTTGATAATCAGACTAAATGTACATCCCTGTGAATGAGATGACCTGTTGTACCACCTGCACCGGACTTTAGATCAGTGACACGCTCAGCGCTTCCCTGCTGCAGGTGTATATAAGACACCTGTTTTACCTCTACAGGTAGATCCACTGGATTCAGGATTAACATCAAACAGACACTAGCAAGAAAGGTAGGGAAATCTGTCTCATAAAGTCTGCTCAGTTCTTGGAAAATCATGCATGGTAGTAAATTACTTTCATTGACGTCAGTCCAATGATGTGATAGATGTATTTTATGTGCAAATAAAAAATATGGGTTCTTGAGTTGTTTTTAACCCTTTCCAGTGAACCTCAAGTTAGAGATTTTTTTTTCTTTAAAGAAGGATGTGCTCACTGCTGATGAGTTTACAATCATGAGTTTTAGGGAGTTAACAGCTTTATATAGGCTCTTTCATTAAAAAAAAATGCATAATCTTGCGGTGGAATTGATGAATACTTAGTATAAAAGGTCTCCTGACAGACTTGTTTTAAAACTTAAATGGTTTCGGTTTCCTCAAATGGTTTGAGTTGAATTGGATTTTTACAGTGATTGAATATAAATACGCAATAACAAAGAAGAGCATGTGTGAGTAGGCTACCTGCGTGAAACGAAATAGCCTACCTGTTTAGTCGAAAAAGAAAGAAAGAAAGAAAGAAAGAAAGAAAGAAACAATTTCTTTGAACTTTTAATACACACTTTAAACTGTTTTACTCAAAAGAAACAAACAAACAAAAAAGAAACTGTTGGTGTTTACATTTTTCTTTAACATTTTTATACAAACTTCTGTTTACGTTTTATGTTTAGGCTACTTTTTATTTTCTCACTGTTTAATACAAAATCAAACATATGATGCATGTATAATGTCTAAATAGTTTTTTGTATGTGTATGAAGTTAAGGTAATGGCCCCTCTTAGTGAGAAGGAAGCTCATCCCGTCACGCTACAGCCAGACCTCGGTACGTGTCTCTCACATCCACGTCAACGCATAGGCGCAGTTTCTTCTTCCCGCCTTTCCCGCTTTCTTTCTTTTGTCTCTCGCTCACTCGCCGTGCCTTTACTCCCACAGACACTAAAGATGCTCCCGAACCGTCTTCTCATCCCGTCGTCTGTCCGGCTGAAGAAGATGAAGTGGACCCGTGGGATCTGCCCGAGCTGCGGGACAACGGGATAAAATGGGCAGGTAAGATCAGAGCCCGACAGGAGCCGAAACCGACACGAACGTGACACGCACCGGCTCACATAAAGTGCTGCTGTTCTCCTGCAGATTTGGACACAAAGGGGAAAGTTCTTCGGGTTTTCACGTCTATAGTGAAGTTTATCCTGCTGCTCGGTCTGCTGTACGTGTTCGTCTGTTCTCTCGACGTCCTCAGCTCTGCTTTCCAACTGGTAGGAGGTAAAAATAAACTTGCTTTAACTTACTTTGTGTTTCTGTTGTGGATCTTTGTTTAGTTTAATTCACGCGTGTTTTGTAAGTCTTGTGTAAGTCTATGGCTACTGTTTATTTTTAAAGTCGTGTAAGAAAATATGAATCCGTGAATTGTGCCGTTTTTAATTGTAGAATGCATGCTTTAGTATGCTGTATAGGCTACCACAGAACTGTTACAATGTTATAATGAAGTGTTGAGAAGTATGCTATAAAACAATACTACATCAAACAGTAGTAAATAAAAAACTTTCGTAAGAGCTCTCTCTCTCTCTTTTTCTATCTCTCTTGCCTTCAATCTGAAGGCCGCATCCTCCGGAGGTCGCATTTGTAGGCTATATACGTCATCAAGACTGTCTTATTTCATAATATTAACAATTACAAAGTTGACTATTATTCTTTCTTCATCTTAATTTTTGTAAAAAGCTCATGATTTGAGAATGTAATGCTTAACTTTGATAAATTAGGCTTGATGACGTATGCAGCCTGGAGGCCTATGGAGGCTGCAGTCTTCGGATTGAGAAACGGCCTCTCTCTCTCTCTCTCTCTCTCTCTCTCTCTCTCTCTCTCTCTCTCTCTCTCTCTCTCTCCGTGTGCATATGTGTGTAAAAAAAATCGCAATTTCAAAGCATGTGCCAGAGTTAATGTGTGAGTTAATGTGTAATTGAAGGATCCTCTTATCTCTAAACAGAAATAGATGTACTGTGGGCAGAATTGGCACAGCTTGATGTTTTTGTAATTGCACACAGGGAAAGCAGCTGGTGATATCTTTAAAGACAATGCGGTACTGTCGAACCCAGTGGCCGGTTTGGTCATTGGAGTTCTGGTCACTGTTCTGGTCCAGAGCTCTAGCACCTCCTCCTCTATCGTGGTCAGCATGGTCTCATCTGGACGTGAGTTTCTCTGTCTTTGACTCATACAGATATCTTCATGCTCTTGATAAGCACTTGAATCAGGTGTAAAGGTTGGACAATAACACAAAGAACAGAAAGTACTAAAATATTGATAAACAACTCCAGTTGTAATCCTTAAGGAGTTGATCTGTTAATATCAACACATTCTCATAAAGTGTGTATAAATAACACGCAGTGTGAAAAGTTGTGCAATATATACACCAAATTCCAATTTTGCGTGCATATGATATGCCAATCCTTCCCGTTTACTTATATGGTGCATCTTTCGTGTTGTTTTATGTATTGGTTTCTCTTTTTTCTGTTTTTTAAACCATTGTCGCTTGGGTTTGGGGTTAGATTTGGGATTTGCTTTAGGATGTCATTTAATATAGGTTTCTCCATGTTTTTGTCTATTTTTAAACCATGATCACTTGGAGTTGGGGTTAGAATTTGGATTTGGGTTCGGATGTAATTTTATGTAACAAAAACAATAACAAGCGACAATGGTAAAAAATAGAAAAAATTAGAAGCCAACATGTAGAACGACATGAGTAGATGCGCCGTAGTGGGTGAACGGAAAGGACTTGTGTATCATACGCACGCAAAATTGGAATTTGCCAGTTGTATTGCATGACTATTCACATGAGAATGGGCTGGTTAATATAGAGGAACTAATATAGATGGTTTCAGCAGTAACAACATATCCAATGGCTTTTGTGGAACGAACGTAACTTCCAGTAAACTCTGCAAAGAATCAATAACAACAGAATCCTTTATGAGTAGTTTATTTCTGATAACAAGCAAAATAAACAACAAGTAGATTACTTTGCTAAAGCCAGGCTTGTGCACAATTCAGAATTGAATTGAGAATGACTCCTTAATTCCAATTCAATTCTTGAATTTGAATTGAATTTGAATTGATGTCAAAAACAGGATCTAGAATTTCAATTCGAATTTGAATTAAAGTAAGCAGAATTGCAATTCAATAGAAATTCAAACAAATTCATATACATATTATAACTGAAGTGCTAAAAATTTAGCTTTCAGTATATGATTGCTGCATTACATATTCTATAAATTAAATTAGTTTGAACTACTTGTACAGATTACATTAACAGGAATTTCCCCCCCAGCAATTAATGTTAAAAACTCACACAACAAATAATTAAGTTTGATTTTTTTGTAATTGTAATTTTGTGGAACACGATGGAACATAACTTAATTTCCAATAATGCTTTACTTTACGTATTTAAAATGGTTGCCAAACAATTTCCCAAAGTAACTTTCCTAACACTGAATGTGAGATTCTTTCTGTGACTGTGGAATTTCTTTGAATTACCATGAATTTAATTCCACTTCCTGTCATTCCAATTCCAATTCAACTTCCTGTAGGGCGGAGTAAATTCAATTCAAATTCCAATTCATGAATTGAATGGAGGCCAATTCTGAAATTCTGAATTGTGCACAAGCCTGGCTAAAGCGTATCAAAAACTACACTTTGCTATTGTTACTGTGTAAAATGTGTACTGTATAATGTATACAATGTTAACTACAGATCGGTTGCCAAACCTCCCTCTGTAGCAGTGATCCATGATGGCCATCTCCCCTCGTCTTTAGGAAACAAAAACATTTGTTATTTTCAACGAAGTATTTGTTCAATTTAGCCACTGGTCAGACCACTAAACAAACTAACGCTATCTCACAAGAATTCGTACATATTTTATGAGTTGGCTAACTCGTATTAATTAAGTTTTTGTATTATTTGCCTTGACCCCTGTGAAGTTGGGATTAGGTGCGGGGTTAGAGGTTTGGTTTCGTTGTTGTTGTTGTTTTTTCATGAGAATTGTATGTTTTTGCACGATTAACTTCGTATGAATTAATATGAATTAGCCAACTCATAAAATATGTACAAATTCTCATCAGATTAGGCTGAAACAAAAGAGACCGGAAGTTAACTTCCTCCCAGAAGCGTAACTGCGACAACGCACGTGCATCCGATGAAACCGTCTATAATGTAGTTCTGTAGATTGATTCTTAAGCCAAATAACTTAATACTAAATTACTCATGAACTCTAAATCACAACAAATAAACACAAAAAAAACAAGAAAGTGAATTGTATGTTAAGAGTTGTTTTGAATTGTGAATTATAGTGCTGGATGTAAAGTCTGCAGTGCCAATCGTCATGGGCGCTAATATCGGCACTTCTGTGACAAACACCATCGTAGCTGTGATGCAAGCAGGAGATCGCAATGAATTCCGCAGGTAATGCCAACTAAAAAAATTATTTTATATATTAAACACAGATTTTACTCTTACTGTTGTCCTGGACTTAAGAACAAATGTGATTCATAAAGTTATATTTGTAGTGCTATTAAACAAGTATGTGAATCAAATCTTTCTTATTATATACGACTTCTGCCAAATATCTGTAAGATTGTAATCAGTTTCTAAATAGAAAGAAGATGGAATTTATGAAAACAAAACATTTAAATATAAAACATTTCATGAATAGGCATGAAAAATACTTGTTATTTCATCCAAAAATGTTGTACTTAGCTTTGTGCTTTGTGAACAGACAAGTCTATTAAAGCAATATACAATTGAGGTCATGTTATAGCAGACATGCCATTCTAGCTTACCTGAGCATGGGCGTGTACATTAACGTTACTAACTGAGAAAAAATCATTATCCATTATATTTAAAGAGATAAAAAGTATAAAGTCCTAAACCTGATGTCAGCAGTCTCCCAGTATATTAATAATAATAATTTATTTTTATATGGCACCTTTCCAGAGCTCAAGGACGCTTTACAGAGAACAATTAACAAGAAGACGATGATAAGTGACAATGAAGTACAGGGAGGTATATAGAAACAGAGTCAAGTTCAAAAATACAAAATCATAGCATAACATTCAGAGAGATATGGGTAATAAATACAGAGTAATCAAATCAGGAGGAATAGCATTCAGAAAACAGGTGGGTTTTGAGTAATGATTTAAAGTCAATTATACTATTAACACTACAGAGAGAGCGGGGAAGAGAATTCCAAAGATTGGGTGCAATAGTAGTAAATGATTTGCCCCCCATTGAAGAAAGGCGATATCGAGGGATAGCGAGAAGACTAGAGACCAAGGAACGTAGTGAACGAGTTGGAGTGTAGGGAACGAGCATATTGCAGAGATTTAAAGGTGAGCAGTAGAATTTTGAATTTAATACGATAGACCAATATGATCTCACAAAGTTCTGTTCTGCTCATTTTTCCCTGGCATTCTCACGGATCTCCGCATTTTACTGTCTTTTTCAGTGGCATTCTCACAGATTGGTTACTCAACTGCTTTTTCCTGTTTTCAAACCATTGTCGCTTCGGCTTTGGGTTAGATTTGGTGTTTGCGTTATGTCGTCACTTTAAGCATTGGTTTATACTATTTTTTCTGCTTTATTCTTTTATATTTTCTAAACTTTAAACAATTGTCGCCTGTGGTTAGAGTTGGGTTTGGGTAAGGATGTCATTTTATGTAAATCAACAAGGATAAGAAAATAGGACAAAACAGTTGAGTAACAAATGACTGCCACGGATTGTCTGAGGGTCACGGAAAAATGCGGAGATCCGTGAGAATGCCACGGAAAAATGAGCAAAAAAATGATGTGACTATCCCACGGAAATTCGTAAAATTAGGTTGGATAGACTACTGGAAGCCAGTGGAGATCTTTCAAAATTGGAGTGATGTGAGCAGAACGCTTAGTGTGATTGAGTAATCTAGCAGCTGAGTTTTGGATGTATTGTAATCTGGAAATAGAGTTGACAGGTAGACCAATGAAGAGGGCATTGCAGTAGTCGAGGCGTGATGATACAAATGCATGGATGACAGTTTCAGCGTCTTTGGTACTGATGAATGGACGAAGTTGTGCAATGCGGTGTAGGTGCAGATTTTGTAATGGAATGAATAAGGGACTGAAAGGAAAGTTTTTAACAGTATTGGATGTTTTAATGTGAGAACCAGCAATTTCACAGGTGCAGGAGTTCCAATGAAAATGATCTCAGTTTTATCCATGTTGAGTTTTAGAAAATGTGAATTAAGCCAATCTTTTATAAGCAAATCAAAGGTAGCAGTGTAACCAGACTCAACTGGGAGGGCAAGTTCTCCTCTGACATATTAAGATAAGACTGATGCTAATAGATGAATATGGCTTATAGAGGTTAACTGAGCTATTACAGTAGATCATACAGAAACCAGGCAATCACATAGATAAGATTTTTATGATGACACAGAGTTGATAAAATGAAACAGATTTGATCATTAAAGTATTATTTTTAAAACTTTGGTCTTTCCTTTATATGTCACTAGGCCAGTACATCTTTGTGCCTAAAGGGTGGATATTAGTACCTCAACTGTACAAACAGTACCTCATGGCTACATTTGTAAATAATGTAACATATCAGAGGACCTTTTTAAAGGGTACCGTCCCAGTGACAACTATTCTACCTTTATTTCTGACAGTGTATGAGTTACAATGGTGTCATTCTTCATCTGAATTATTATTTATTCAAAGCAAATTTGTGACCATGGACCACAAAACCAGTCGTAAGGATCGATTTTTAAAATTTAGATTTATACATCATCTAAAAGCTGAATAAGCTTTCCATTGATGTACGGTTTGTTAGGGTATGACAATGTTTGTCTGAGACTATTTTACAATCTGGAATCATAGGGTGGTTTCCCAGACAGGGATTAGCTTAAGCAAGGATTAGGCCTTAGTTTAATTAGGAAATATAACTAGTTTTATCAAACATGCCTTACTAAAAACATTACTTGTGTGCATTTTGAGGCAAAACAAAAGGCACTGATGTATTTTAAGATATGTCAGTGCAAATGGTTTTCATTTTGGACAGCTCTTAAATTTATTTTAGTCTACTAGTCTAATCCCTGTCCGAAAAACCGCCTGAGAAAATCGCATTTTAAGTTCAAGTCACATATTTTACACAAGTTTTAAGTTCACATATTAGTGATGAAAAGGTTTGTATCTAACCCTAAACCGAAGTGACAATGGTTTAAAAATAGGAAAAAGCAGTTGAGTAACCAATACGTGATAATCACACGAAAACAGGACTTCGTTATACGATCACAAAAAACGTGAAAATTTGTGATAATAGCACGAAAAAAGAAAATACGTGACTGAAACGTTGTGAGACTGGGTAGGGTAAGTATAGTGTAACAACCATGTTTTAAAACTTTCTAAACTCTCACAGTTATGGTAAGAGTTTTGTGTATTCTTTATGCTTTGTTTTAAACATTAATTGAACATTCATTTGTTTTGTTAATCTCAGGGCGTTTGCTGGTGCCACTGTCCATGACTTCTTTAACTGGCTCTCTGTGTTGATACTGTTGCCTCTTGAGGTGGCGTCAGGGTTCCTCTACAAGCTCACCGAACTTCTCATTGATTCATTTAACATCCAGAGTGGTGCAGATGCTCCAGAACTACTGAAGGTCATCACTGAACCTCTCACCAAGAATATCATTGAGGTGAGATCATTAAGTACACATGGGACTCATACAAATTCCAAACTTTTGGGAGTGACAACCGCATTCAAATGTGGGAGTGAATCCCCAGAATGATTTTTCCTACTCTGTATTGTACAAAACTCCCTGATGAAAATTCAGGAGTTCTGTCATCTCGCATGCTTATCATTCACAGCTTTGACCAAAATAATTTTACAGCGTTTTGCAATAAACCACCATCTTGGTGTTGTGTGTTATATCCATTTGTGAGGCTGCTTCACAGAGCGCTGTCTTGCAGTGTTGCCAGGTCCACTTACTTTTATGGCGCTTAATCGTTTAACTGGCTTTGGCTCATGAAGGGATCAAGTTTTTGGTGTAAATAAAGTGGGAAGGTGCTGGTCTTTGAGGTAAAGAATTTGGATTTATTTCGGTTTATAATGGGATTTTATGTGAAAGATCTGGCAACACACATAAGCAAACAGTCATGCCTCACTGCATTTTCTGCACTGACATACAGAAAACTTTTCCCCTTTATTTACTGCATTTTTGCAGAGAAGACAGATGTGTCATGTCCATTATGCACGTTTACTAAATTCTTTTAATAACAACTAGTTGTTCAGTTTGGTTCTGTACACACTATGCAGAGTTTCTGTATATGCGGTTATCACTACCTGCATTTTGCGGGAGTTGGGGCCGTGCACACCAAAACTTTTACGCCCACGGCCGGCACATGTTTTCAATTGTTCCAATGGAAGCTCTGCGTTTTTCAAATAAGCCAGCAGCTAGCGTTTTTCTTTCGCGCTTAAAACCGACGCTGAGCGTCGAGAGTTGAAAGAGATTCAACTTTGGGTGAAAAGCTCTGCTCGTCAATAGTCCCTTTCACACATGCAGTCTTTACCGGTAATTTACTGGTAAATTGCAGCTAACATATCATGTGTGAACTGAACCTTTCCAGTAAATCAGTGCTCCCAATTTACCAGTAAGACAGGTTGTAAGATTACTAGTAATTTACCGGTAAGCGCTATGTGTGAACGAAAAATATAGGATTACCGGCATTTAGAACGGACGACGTCAGATCGCGCTGACAGCTTCAGACCAATCATAATTTTTTAATACAGATGACACGTTTACCCCCGCACTGTTTTAAGGACGTTTCCACACACACGCTGCTTGAAAGTCAAGCACACCTGAAGTTTACGTCCACATTTCTTCACCAAAGTTGTGTAAAACAGCTTTCCACCTACTTGCAGGATTGCCGATGTCCTTAGCGCGCTCTCTGTGAAGCCTAAAGTGCAAACAGTACTGTTGTTTAAAACGCATTTTCGGTTTGACGTCGCCACATGCAATGCAATGTTGTTTGGTCATGAGCAACTTCGCGACTGTCAGAGTTTACCACAGACGTAAAAACAACAAAATATGGACCGTGGATATGAACAACGTGGATTGTTTACAAATACAACACTGAGCTCAACGCGCGCCACAGGTACTTCCGCTTTCTCAACGAATTTACCGGTATTTTGATACTGATGTGTGAATGATGTCTTACTGGTAAAAAGACGGAATGTCACTGCATGTGTGAACAGCACATTTTTGTATTTACTGGTAAATTCATTCTGGTAAATTCATGGTAATTTACCAGAATTACTTTGTGAAAGAGGCTAATGTCAGTTCTCACACGGCCTTTCAATCACAGTGGAGGAGGGGCGGGACATTAACACAGCAACCAACCGTCTCACAGCTGAAGTATCACAGCTACCAAAGCGCTCAGCTAAAGAAAGCTTGCACTCAGCTAAAATACAGCTGGCATTCGGCGTTCTCCAGGCGTTTTCAGCCGCGTTTAAACGTTTCGGTGTGCACAACCCCTTAATTCGGTAAGTAGAAGGTGGTAGTCACTCCCATAAATGACTGAAGTGTGTGTGTACAGAACAGGATTAAGCACTAAACATTTAAATGCAGTGTGTACGAAGCTATAGTCACTGATATTGTAGTTAGATGTGAGCCACTTTTTACAATGCAAAGGCAGCAAATATACAGGAAATAGAGTAGTCTTAAAACACTGTAGGAGCAGTCAGATGTTTTCTTTCAAATCAGTACACCGTAGGCACCGTAATCAGTGCTGTAGCCAGATTTATTAGATTTACTTAGCCAGATTTAAGTTCAATAAAGACAGAAACATAGAAGATGATTACACAGAATATGAGTTTCATCACCAATACAAACACCAGTGTATGATGTCACTACTTGTGGGCGGAGTTATTGAAATGTGTATAAACATAACTCTATTAATTATTTACATTTATAATGTGTGTTGATCAAACCCGATGATGGCACAATGCTGTACTAACTGAACTACAAAAACATGCAACGTAATAAGAACTACAATTTTTTTTTAAATTAGCTGAATTCTTTGAAATATCTGGTATAGTTTAAAACCTCTATTCATAGTCATGTGACCGTGACTTTGCCATCCCTCTGACTGTTTCTTTTTAACACTTTCATCATTGAGCTGGACAGCTCTGTGATCAGTGGCATTGCTACAGGTGACCCTGCCGCCCAAAACAAAAGTCTGATTAAGATCTGGTGTAAAACCCAAAAATTCACGGTGAGAAATGTGTTATTGAGTTAATGATTCGAGCACACGCTCTGTTTCGTATCAATTACTTGATGTTGACAGTTAAACACAAGGACATTTTTTTATTCTGAAAGGAATTTTAAATGATTAATATAGGGCCTATATATAAATCAACACAGATAAGGAAGTGTTTGATGTAATGTCCTGCTATGTCCTGTTAATAAATAACAAGCAGATTAGCTTTATGGATGTGTTCCAAAGGGAACCTAAGAAGCTGACTTGCTTTCTGTTGTCAGTCAAGGTCTGCCAGGTGAAAAGTAGTACACTTCCATAGCACACTTATTTTGTACTCACTTAATATACTAAAAATTCATCTTTAGTACTTCTTAAGATGTTCTTAAGATCATCTAAGTGTACTTCACTGTGCTATTTTGAGACACACCATTAATATGAACTAAAATGTGCTAAAAATGTATTTAAAAAAATGTATTTAGGTACCACTTGTAGAAAACTTGAACCCATCTTTGTATGAAAGTTGAGTTCAAGTTTAAGTGTTAACTCAATACAGAGATAGTATGTTAAAAGTGCATTTTAGTTCATATTCATGGTGTCTCAAAATAGCACAGTGACATACACTTAGATAATCTTAAGAAGTACTAAAGATGAATCTTATTAAGTACAAAATTAGTGTGCGAAAATAAAGCACTTTAAGTACACTACGGATGTGTACTACTTTTTCACCAAGTAAGCGAAACGGAACCTTCAAAAATGTTCACGAAAGCATGTTCAACGTTCATCATGTAAATACCATTTTTTATGCAAAAATTAAACAATGCAGAATTCTCTAATATAGGTTTTCAAACTCTTTCATCAGTCAAACCCCCTTGACCTTAATTATTTACTTAAAGGTGCAGTGTGTAATTTTTTGAAGGATCTCTTGACAGAAATGCAAAATAATATACAAAACTATATTATCAGGGGTGTATAAATACCTTTTAATAATGAACTGTTATGTGTTTAGTACCTTAGAATGAGACCTTTTTATCTACATACACCGAGGGTCCCCTTACGTGGAAGTCGCCATTTTGTGCCTCCATGTTTCTACAGAAGCACTCAACAGACAAACTTTTTTCTAAGTTGTCTCCGTCTATGACATGTTTTTACAGTGCCGGCTACCATAGCTTTCAAAAGCGAGGGGTGAGCAGTAGGCTGAGCCATTGGTTGCAATTCACATCCTCACCACTGTATGCCGCTAAAATGTACACACTGCACCTTTAAAGTACCCCTAGAGATTAAGTCAATATTTCAATCATTTATTACAACGTTTGCATGTTTAACATCAAAAACGGAAATCCGTTCACATAAAGTATTTTTTACTTTATCAAAAGTTTGTTTGTTTGTTTTTTTACTTTTTATCAGTAGTATTTTACATAACCATTGTTATTGGTAACTATTATTGGACCTTCATCTGGTAATTTTCTTTTATTGGCACATAAAACTTATCTGTCCATTTTGCAAGAGTTTTCAGTTTTCTGATAAATTGTAGTGTTGCTCAATTGTCACAAGACATGCAGATCAAAAAAAATAAAAAAATAAATATATATATATATATATATATATATATATTTATTTATTGTTATTGCAGGTTGTTAAGCCGTGACAGTATCGCACTGAAGAAGCTTATTTTGTGATAAAAAACTGCTGCTTGTACATAACCCCGCTTATAAATGACTATTTACCTCATAAGTAATGTACAAGGTATTAAATATTAATTTGAAATATTTTATTTGCTCATTTTTAATGAATGCAGACCTTCCACAAGAAACAACAGTTTACTTTCGATAGGACAAGACATTTAAATGTCCCAAACACACTATTTGGTTTAATCATATGATTTCATACATGTTATTAAAAGACATATTTATATTATATTTTTGTGTAATATTAAACTGTATCTGTCGAAATGATTTGCACCCGTGTGTTATTTGTTTCAGAAAGTTGTTATCTGGGAATAGCATACCTTGGAATGTCGTGACTGGCCAATCAGAATAAAGCATTTTAGTTGGCCGTGTAATAAGTCTTATTTATTTAGGCAAGAGCTTTATGCATGATTATTCTCCTTTTTGAGGTTAGTTTCTGACTGTGTGTTTTATCTATCGTAGGACCTTGTGAATATTACAGTCCCCGGCATTGCAAACTGTACCCCTGATGCTCTCTGCTGGGTGGATAACAACCTAACGTGGACTCAAAAGAACCAGACAGAAACTATCAACTTGAGCAAATGTGAGTGAGTCTACTTTGTTGGATTTGTTTCTTAGAACTTCCCGGATCAACAGAAGCTTAAGCTGATAGCTTTCCAGCTAAAATAAGTGAACTCTGTGTGTTGGAAAAAGAAGGGGGTGGATTTTTCCGACACACATAGTTCACTTTTTTTAGCTCGAAAGCTATCAACCGTAATTCACTTTTAAGAACAATGGCTTCTGTGAGCGCTTAGAGAGATCTGAGCTTCACCTTTCACCCCACCTCCTTCATCCACACTGTGCATTCAATAGTGCTTTTCAACAACCCTGTTTCACCTGAACAAAGAGCCTCAGCCAATCTGTAAGGATGGGTTCAAATTTGGTCGATTAAAATCAGCGAGGATATTAACCCTAGAGGGTCCAGGCTCAATTTGAAAATTCCAGTCTTGGTTCACTTGATTTGTCATAGTTGGGTTGAATGGATTTGTTTGGGTGAAAGAGTATCACGCATGAGTTCCTCGACTAGTAATGTACCAGTTAGTTGTACTTACATAGAAATAGTTGATACCTGGTAGAAAATCCTGCTAATTCAGAGTAGTGAAAGACAACAAACCAGCTGCTAGCTGATCATACATTCTTAGATCTTGCGTCCTTCTCGCTCTACGTCATCATTAACCGTCGAAGTTCAATTCCAATTCTCAAGAGCACAAGTACAGAGCGCATGAAAATACCCGGATGTGTTCTTGATATTGAAGATGCATCGAGTGGAGACTTGCGTGCTGAAATCTGGGGGGGTCAGGTGACCAACAGGAAGATCGCACACATCTCAATTCTCACAAGTGCGTTCTGTGTTTTGTGACCTTCTGAGTTTGTTCTTCCGAGGTCGCCTTGCAAGACCAGTCTTCACGAGAACGCAAGTCCGTTCTTTGCGTTCTTGGAATTGAGAAACAGCCATACTGAATGTCCAATGGTCAAGCTGATGTTTGGAACATAGTAGCTGGTTTACCATGAACCTTGCAGAGTTTGACAAAGGCTGCTAACCTATAAACAACAGCATTTAAACCATAGCATTGGATGTACATTTGCGGTAACACTGACCCCTAAACTAGCCCAAGAAATAGTTTGTGTTTTTCAGTACTTAACAACTTCTTGTCTTCTCTCTCCCCAGGTACTCATATATTTGTTAATGCTAATCTACCGGACCTAGCCGTGGGTTTGATATTGTTGGCTCTGTCGTTGCTGGCTCTGTGTACCTGTCTCATTCTGATCGTGAAACTGCTAAACTCTATGCTGAAAGGTCAGGTGGCGGTTGTCATCAAAAAGGTGCTCAACACAGGTGAGTCAACACCGGAGACAATCAGTAATTATCTTATCATTTTACGATAAGATACTGTTTGCCACCAACATAAACGTGTTCAGCTTTAAACGTTCACACTAAATGTTTATCAGAGTTGTTTGTACTCTTCGTGGAAAGAAAGACAAAAACATGATTAGCAAACACTGTATGTTGCAACTCCTGACCCTACCCAGATTTTTAGCTTATCAAGTTTAGGTGGCTGCAATGCTATAAGTGCTATAAGTGTGTATCCTGTCATATGATAGTCAGCACAGGTCGTTTAATCCTGCTGTCTGATGAGCTGAACAGGAACATTATTTGATTCTGAGTGTTTCTGAGTGTCACAAGTGTTTATGCGCGGATGGTATCAGATTACTCAGATACATCTTAATTCCAACAAAATCTCATGGCAATCCATAACTATTTCACAAGGCGGGATATTCGTAAAAATGTATACAATTACATTCATTTCAGCACAGTCTGCTGACTTTGGGTTTAGGGGTTGAAATTTCATTCTTGCTTTCTCTAATAATAACATCGTAAAAATTAAGGCGAAATTGGCACTTTTTAAAATAGCTGTTTTCCTGTGAGATTAGGTTGGATAACTACACTCACCTAAAGGATTATTAGGAACATCTGTTCAATTTCTCATTAATGCAATTATCTAATCCACCAATCACATGGCAGTTGCTTCACTGCATTTAGTGGTGTGGTCCTGGTCATGACAATCTCGTGAACTCCAAACTGAATGTAAGAATGAGAAAGAAAGGTGATTTAAGCAATTTTGAACGTGGCATGGTTGTTGGTGCCAGACGGGCCGGTCTGAGTATTTCACAATCTGCTCGGTTACTGGGATTTTCACGCACCACCATTTCTAGGGTTTACAAAGAATGGTGTGAAAAGGGAAAAACATCCAGTATGCGGCAGTCCTGTGGGTGAAAATGCCTTGTTGATGCTAGAGGTCAGAGGAGAATGGGCCGACTGATTCAAGCTGATAGAAGAGCAACTTTGACTAAAATACCACTCGTTACAACCGACGTATGCAGCAAAGCATTTGTGAAGCCACAACACACACAACCTTAAGGCGGATGGGCTACAACAGCAGAAGACCCCACCAGGTACCACTCATCTGTACTACAAATAGGAAAATGAGGCTACAATTTGCACAAGCTCACCAAAATACAGTTGACAGTTGAAGACGAAAAATGTTGCCTGGTCTGATGAGTCTCCATTTCTGTTGAGATCATGGATCCATCATGCCTTGTTACCACTGTGCAGGCTGGTGGTGGTGTAATGGTGTGGGGGATGTTTTTTTTTTTTGGCACACTTTAGGCCCCTTAGTGCCAATCGGGCATCGTTTAAATGCCTCGGCCTACCTGAGCATTGTTTCTGACCATGTTCATCCCTTTATGAACACCATATACTCATCCTCTGATGGCTACTACCAGCAGAATAATGCACCATGTCACAAAGTTCGAATCATTTCAAATTGGTTTCTTGAACATGACAATGAGTTCCCTGTACTAAAATGGCCCCCACAGTCACCAGATCTCAACCCAATAGAGCATCTTTGGGAAGTGGTGGAACGCGAGCTTCGTGCCCTGGATGTGCATCCCACAAATCTCCATCAACTGCAAGATGCTATCCTATCAATATGGGCCAACATTTCTAAAGAATGCTTTCAGCACCTTGTTGAATCAATGCCACATAGAATTAAGGCAGTTCTGATGGAGAAAGGGGATCAAACACAGTATTAATATGGTGTTCCTAATAATCCTTTAGGTGGAGTATATATCGCAACATGATCTCACGGAAAGCTGTGTTATAGGCACGCAAAACTTTATTAATTTATTCGTGTCCATAGCACGAAATTCAGCTTTACCGACCTGATTTCACAGGAATTTGTATGTGTTTTACAAACTGCCGTACAATTGTTAAAAAACAATGAACTCTGACCTCGCCCCTAAATCCAGCTCGTTGAGACAGTAATAGTTTTACTATTTTCTTATGTGTCTTAATTTCTGTTCTTTGTACATTACAGCATTTTATTTAATTGTTTAAGTACATCGGTAAGATTCATGACATTTCTTAAATGGTTCTTCCTGATCAGATTTCCCCTTTCCCTTTGGCTGGGTGACGGGATACCTCGCTATACTTGTTGGAGCTGGAATGACCTTCATTGTTCAGAGCAGCTCTGTCTTCACCTCTGCCATCACTCCACTGGTCGGTAAGTACAGAAACATACCGATTTACGTACCCATTTTAAAATGTGACGTGTAAGCACTGCCGATTACTGATTGGTCAGAGAGAATCATCACTACCAGCATCATTGCTAAACACAAATAGTGCATCATCGAGCAAACCTCTGCATCCACAAGATCATCATTCCATCGATTTGCCCCATTGGTACTGTGTTGTGGGGTTAATTGTGTTTTATGATGATGTCACATTAATAGAGGCAGCACAACTATAACGATAAGTCTTTAAAGGAATAGTCTACTCATTTTCAATATTAAAATATGTTAATACCTTAACTAAGAATTGTTGATACATCCCTCTATCATCTGTGTGCGTGCACGTAAGCGCTGGAGCGCGCTGCGACGCTTCGATATCATTTAGCTTAGCCCCATTCATTCAATGCTACCATTTAGAGATAAAGTTAGAAGTGACCAAACACATCAACGTTTTTCCTATTTAAGACGAGTAGTTATACGAGCAAGTTTGGTGGTACAAAATAAAACGTAGCGCTTTTCTAAGCGAATTTAAAAGAGGAACTATATTTTATGGCGTGATAGCACTTTTGGGAGTACTTCGACTCGGCGCAGTAACACCCTCCCTCTCCCATTATGAGAGTGAGAAGGGGAGCGGACTTTTCAGGCGAGTCGAAAAAAGTGGAAAAGCAAGCTGAGCAAAAGTAAAGGGCCAATGAAGTTGCAGTGAATGAAAAATCTACTTTATTTCATTTGATTATTTTCAAATGAAAATAATTACTTCATGATGGATCACACATCAGGTTTTGGCACAGAACATGAGCATAACTATAATGAGCGTTATAAATTGAACCTTTAAACCGAAAATGTGAAATACAACAACATATGGTTGCAAGTCCAACCTTGTGTTGGTTGATCTTTCGAGCTTTTAGATGACTTGCTTACTTCACTCCTTTAGTAGAATTAATGTAACTGAAAGAACAGGACTTTATTTACAGGACTTAAATCATTTTTATTTGTGTCTCTCCAGGTATCGGTGTTATTAGCATTGAAAGGGCTTATCCACTTACACTAGGCTCCAATATTGGAACAACAACCACTGCTATTCTGGCTGCTTTGGCCAGTCCAGGAGAAACACTGGCTAACTCACTACAGGTGTGATATGATATTCATACTTATGTAGTTTCAAATTCATATGACTTTGTGCTCCATTGTTGTGTTAATACGAGAGACTAGTTGAATCACTCTTCATATCATGTCCTATTTTTTCCAGGTTTCTCTTTGCCATTTCTTCTTCAATATCTGTGGTATTTTGCTGTGGTATCCCATTCCCTTCACCCGCATCCCTATCCGATTGGCCAAAGCTCTGGGCAACCGCACAGCCAAGTATCGCTGGTTTGCTGGCGTGTATGTCATTTTGTGCTTCTTAATTTTACCGCTGTCGGTCCTCGGCCTGTCCATCGCAGGTTGGCAGGTCCTGGTGGGCGTCGGGGTGCCCATTGTAGTCCTGGTGATTTTCGTGGTGGTGGTGAACATCATGCAGAGCCGCTGGCCACGTTACCTGCCCTCGTGCCTCCGCAGCTGGGACTTCTTACCCAGACCACTGCGTTCTCTCAAACCTTGGGACAAACATGTTACTGTGGCCTTGACCTTCTGCAGTACTCGCTGCTGCTGCTGCTGCAAGTGTTGCAATAAGGAGGAAACAGATGAGATGAAAGAGGAGAAAAGTCTGGAGGTGTATGACAATCCAACACTCACTATAGAAGATGAGGGGAAAACAGTAGCAACTCATTTGTAATGTTTAGGGGACAATTGTTATTAATGTTTAATGCATTGTGTTTATATTTTATAAACGTGCTACAAGAGAACAGCACTTTACAAGATGAAGCTGTCTGGCTAAAGTATAACGATTGCGACATTACAACGCAAGTCGTCCAAGATACGAGAAGTCATTTTGCAGGACTATAGACTGGATTATTTAACTGAAAACTGCTGTTCAGTATGTTTGATTATAAAGCTGCATTTATGTCTAATTTTAACTCATTCTAGAATGAAAATTTCCCTCCCACTAAAACCAACTGTTTTTATTACCAAAAACAAATGGCCAATAATGGATATAAACTGAGGACTATTGGCTATTTAAATAAAGGATGTGTGATTTTCTTTTTTTTATTTTACAATGTTGAAGATGTTTAATTGACCGTTTTAAAAACAAGAAAGCTTGGATAGAGAATTCAAAGGTTTTATAAATTTCATTGTAAGCATATAAGCAATATAATATGTGTTCAACAATGAAGAACTGATATTTACTGTAATTATGAATTATGATGTGAGTGCAGCGTATGTACGTGTGAATATTCTGTTGTTAACTGCTGTTTCAGTGTCAGTTGTGTTGGCACTTTATTTAATTATGTTTACCACTAAGCAAACTCATGGAAAATGCAGACGCTTTACATTATTGTTGCAAAAATGATGTATGTATGTATGTACTGTGTAACTATTTAAAGGTGTGTTGTATATGTTTCAGATGTTTGTAAATATAAAATTTGAGAATTTTAAAAGTCGAGTATTGCATTGTAGCTTTTTATAAAATGAATTGAAATATTTATTGTTAGGGTCAGTAGAGGAACGAACTCAGATGCAGGCAACAGGTGTACACAGACAAGGTTTTTAATACAAAAACACAAAGCAAACACCCACAATGAGGTAAAACAAAGCAATGACAGATAAAAACAGGACTGGACTGGACTAGACTACTTAACATTAGTGATGGGTGCTTTCGAAAAGCACTGCTTCAATTATGAGGCTTCGAAACCTTTACAAATGTTTTGTTTTAAATCATTGGTTCAGAGCGTGTTTCAAACTGGCCAAGTCGCAAGATTTTAGTGAACAAGGGTTTTTTACGTCATAAACGTTTCAAAACTCAGATTGTTCCCCACTAGGGGGTGTTGATCTAATTGGGGGTTTTCACACCTGTAGATCGATTGCTTTGTTCCCAAACCGGGGGTTAAATCGCTACAAAGTTGCAATTTCATGTTGGTTTTGTTCACATTCATAAGACAATATTTCCAAACAAACCAGACTTTGTTAATACAAGTCATGTGCCAGTAAGCTGTCCTCTAATTGAATAGTGTAGGCTGAGCACACAGCTTTATTCGTTAACAGAAAGCATCATAAAGGAAAACTTTCTGACATTGAAATTGCCCGTGTTTTTGCTGATTTCACACTTTATAGAGGGTATGCACGTGACGTCATCTTCGGCGAAAGTGACTGTTGTTACACTCACTGAGTGGCAAAAGACAGAGCTTCAGAATTTGTGCACAGTGTGAAACCAGCGAAAACACAGGGAAAATGCATCCAAAAGGTGTTGTGCTGTATACACTCCCTGACAAAAGTCTTGTCAGTTATCTATTTATTATTTGCCCCCTTTTGAAAATATGCAAATCCAATAGTAGATTTAAGAAATTATAAAAAAAAAAGATTACACTATATAAAGCAAATCAAATTTAGTTTCTTTTCTTTTAGTCATTACATGCAAGATGAATTTGGGTCTTTGTGTTGTGTGTAAAACAAGTGATATGTAAAAAGGATTGGTGTAATAAGCATAAGCTTCAGCCAATACCTTTTCGGTCAATCTTTTCTTTTTTAATATTGTTTACATTGTAATTTAATGTTTGTGTTTATGTTTGCTTGTAAATTGTCTTTTTTTTTCTTTTTTTGAAATTGACCGAAATAAACTTTAACTAACTAACTATTTTGTAGAAACACCTGCTATTAACCTGACTTTTAATTAATCAATTGGTGTTAGAAATAGCTCATATGAAAAGCTAAAACCCTCCCAAATGATGTTTAATGCACTTAAATCAATTAGTTTCACTGAAAAAAGATTTATCATTTAATCAAGACAGAGAGGTCAAATTTTGGCAAGACAAAAGTTTTGTCGCCTATACAGAAATTGAACAAATTTACTGCAAATACAAAAAATATTTCAGCAAATTAAGTAGTGGTGCTGCGAGATCCAAATTTAATTTCTTGTATGACTTCCATGAGCTTGAAGGACTGCATCCATGCAGTTTGGCAAGGATTCATACAATGTATTGATGAAGTCATCAGGAATAGCAAAGAAAGCAGTCTTGCATGCCTCCCAGAGTTCATCAATATTCTTTGGATTCGTCTTCCATGCTTCCTCTTTCATCCTACCCCACATATGCTCAATGATCTTCATGGTGACTGGGCTGGCCAATCCTGGAGCATCTTGATCTTCTTTGCCTTGAGGAACTTTGATGTGGAGATGGAAGTATGCGATGGAGCACCATCCTGCTGCAGAATTTGGCCTCTTTTATGGTTGAGAATATAAGAGGTAGCTAAGATTTCTTGGTACTTTTGACTATTGATGTTGCCTTCCACCCTGCAGATCTCTTGCACACCCCCATACTGAATGTAACCAGACCATGATTTTTCCAACACCAAACTTCACTGTTTTCTGGGTGAATCTCGGATCCATGCGGGCTCCAGTAGGTTTCCTGCAATATTTGAGGTGACTGTGGTGTAATTCAACAGAAGATTCATCTGAAATCAACCTTCTGCTTTTCCAACATCCATTCTTTTAGCAGGCTGTGGGGCTCGGCAAATGCCACACGGTTTTTCAATTGTCTTTTGTTTAGTGCTGGCTTCTGGGCACTGATTTGACCACGGAGGTCATTTCGAGACAAAATCTGACAAACTGTTCTGGTCTTCACAGGGATTTCAGGTGACCAGGTCTCGTGGAGCTCTGCTGCAGTGGAAAATGGGCTGACCTTGGATTTTCAAGCCAACAAACGGTCCTCTCGAGCAGTTGTCTTGCGGGGTCTGCCTGACCTGTGCTAGTCAAAAACGTCTCCAGTATCTTCAAATCTTTTTTTATCCTCTGTACTTGATGCTGAGACACATTGAAGGTGTCTGCCACATCAGCATTGGATCTGGTCTTTAGCCTCTTGATAATCAAAACTTTAGTCTCAGGGTGAATCTTAGACGTGTTTGCAGATGTCTAGTTGCAGTTGATGTGAGGGTTTAGTGTACTGGGGTTCTTTTTATACACACCTGAGACCTAATTGATCCATTATTGGTCACAGATGAAGCTCATATGACAAGGCGACAACACTTATGTCTTTGAAAAAATTGACTGAATGGTCTTTACCAAGCTGTGAATGTTAGAATACTTTTTGACAGTTTAGTTTTACACTGAAACATTATTACAAAAGCTGTTGGGATTAAAATGAGCAATTTCTTGAAAACAAATCTTGATTAGAAATATATTTAAGCAGCACTTTAGGTCAATTTGTACACAAGCGACAAGACTTTTGTCAGGGAGTGAAGACTTCCCTTCTCTCTCTTTGCAATACTATCCCTGTGTCTCAATTCGTTCCCTAGCTCCCGAGGTCGTGAATCAGTATATCGTGTACACAGGTTCGGGCACTGGTAAGGACCCTAGCTCACTTGACATTGGGACAAATGTTCACTTATTTTTCTGTCACGTGGCTGCTTAAGCGCGTTGTGATCACTCACAGCTGTTACTCATCAACAACCGGCATAACCAACATATCTCGGACTTAATTCTAAACAGTACATTGTGAAAAATGCTGTCATTATTTTCTTACATATCCGTGCATGAAATTGGAGGAATATAATTACATATTAAATGTATACTTTTTTTACAATTTAAAATAAATATTATTATTTTAAATATTGAGTAGATTGTGGTCCCTTACTGTGTAGCGATTTGTGTTTATATTTAAAACTAAAACAACCGTTTGTCTTTAAGAAATGTTACAGAACTTTAATAAAGTTTATTGAGTTGGATCACGTGATTTCCGGTAAGGGAACATAGGGACCATCGATGTTCACTGGTTTTTGCATTGCATTGTGGGAATTTTTAGGGAACGAACGTTCCAGTGCACTGGATGGATTTTGCGATTGAGACAGCCCTTAAAATGGCCGACTCCCTGATCAGTGCCCTGACTACTGAACAAGGGAGCTGATTGAGACACACTGTATGTTATACCAGATCCCGGCCATTGGTCACTACTACATCTGTCTGTCTTAAATATCCTGGACAAGCCCCCAATAAATGTTATGACTCCAAAATGTTTAGGCATACGAGTAGTATATTACTTAAGTATTGGTTATTAAAATATAAGTGTGTGCCTCAGTCAAAGACAATCAACAGTTGAGTGCAATTTCAAAAGTTTATTTATATAAATTATTAAAATTGATTGTGATTTATTAATATACGACTCAGCTGCTGCTTGTCTTTGACTGCCGAACACACATTCATATTTTAATCATCAATTCTTAAATGTTATACCCCTTGTTCCCCTAAACATTTTGGGTTTGTAAAAGTTTAAGAGAACAGATTGAACTCAAAAATAAAACACACTGACTAAAAGCCAGAATAAAGCAAAAATAAACTAATACAGTTGTAAACTTGAACTTTATTTTATTAAAATCTTTTCAGAGCCTTTAAAACACAGGCCTCTTCTTCAAAGCACATTTACTAAGAGTTGTTCACACAGGATGAATTCCTGAGCTCTTGAGTCCTGAGAAGCATTTTTAAAACTGAACTGCTTTTAACTTGATAAAGTATCTTATACAGTGGCACTCACAATGTGATGACAAAATGTGAAAACTAAATTAATGTCAGACAGATTAACAAACATAACTGCAAAATGCATTTCTGTTAAGTAATCAATTCGCATTCAATGAAATAGACAATATATAGTATGTAGTTTATAAGAACTGTAGATGATGCCAGTTTTTGTAAAGTCTATCTGTAATGTCTTTGGGAGATGCTTGTTTTGTTCTTTTTGTGATGGATTTAAAAAGTCTCCTCTTACATTTGACAAACATTTGTCCTTTTATCATAGCAGATGGGAAACAAACATTGTGAAGATCATACACACACAGACTCCGGTCACCGTGACGACAACATCCGCTGTTTCCTGCAGCAAGCGTCTAACGTGGGCCGCCCTGGTCTGGTCGCTGTACTGCTGATGTGCGCTGGAATCCAGTTGACCTTCATGGGATGAACGAGAAGGATCACGCCGACTCTCTGATGATTGGTTGGTCGATTGGGATTCTGAAGAATTACATGCTGATGTAAAACAACAAAAATGTAATACATGTAAATATATGGAAACAAATAAATGCATGAATTATATATTTATCAGCTAACTGTACAGAAAACAGGTCTTTTGAAATAAAAGTTTAAAATGTTTTATGGGGAAAAATTGTAAAGCTCAAATTAAAGCTCATCCTTATCCCAGGAAAATTTTTTATTTAAACTAAAGCACAAACGTGCACTTGAAAGTCCCCATTAACACATCAGTGCCTATTTAACTCTTTCGCCGCCATTGACGAGATAACTCGTCAATTAAGAGAAAACACTTTCCTGCCAATGACGAGAATTTCCGGCTTTCCGCAATACCGCTATTATCCGCAACTTATACAACCCGGAAGCGGCTCCTCACGTAAAAGAGAAAAAAACTCAGTGTATGTTTTAAAGATTGCTCTGCATCTGATCTCTATCAAAAGTCTATCACAAAAATGGAATTATCTCAGCTTTTTGCTCAAAATTGGGTGTTTTTGAAGAAACATACCCATATTTAAAAGGTGATAAAAAGAGAACTAATGAAGGTAGGATGAAACGGTTTTTAAAGAAGAACATTTTCTGTAAGGCATCAAACGTTTGTGAAAATTATGAAAAATGCTCGCGCTGACTGGCAACTTTTATTAAAAACGCTGGCGGGGAAAGAGTTAATAATATTGGTAATTATTTCACATGCAAAGAGGTCAGCCAATCATATAACAGGTTATTTGCACATAAAGATAGAAAGGAATGGTTCACCAAAAATGTTAAATCTGAAGATGCACAGTGCGAATGAGATTTGAGAACTAGTGAAGGGAAATTTTTATTGAACTTTATGTTTGTGTGCAAAAAAAATCTGGAATGTAGTGCACAAGTTGGGTATGTTTTAACTTGATAACCTGCGCGAGGACGTGGATGTACTGAAGAGCTATTTATTTACATAATTTAAATTACTGTTAGTTTAAATGTACTTACATTAAACAACTATACATCATTAAAAAGTGTTTTGATTTAAGATTTAGTTTTTGACCTTTATTTTAATCTGAGAATCCTAGTAACAGTAATTTCTTCATTTTTGTCAGACGTTATGAAAATGAAAAACGGTACATACCTTTAATTTGAAATATAACCCTCAGCCGCACTCATTGATAAAAATACTCCTCCGTGATCGTCATGAAAGCACTCGATAAAACAACATCCATCGGGGCTTTTAATTCAAAGTATGCATATTTGGAGAAATATTACTTCAATTTTATATGTTTACTTCAAATTTCTGCAGGGGGGGTAATATTTCACCCATTTTTATTCCAAAAATGGCGATATGAGCAAGTTTGAGTCTGCAGTCATTCCCACTCAGTTTGTTTCATTCATACGTGAAGCCGGAGGGCGCTAAAGTCTCAATATGAAACTTTCTGAGAAATAATCAGACGTCAGAGCTCAGCAGCAGCTGTCAGTCAGACGTGAACTTGAACAGTGACCTGCAACGAGCGATCACTGTTTTTATAATAACATGCAAATAAAGATGTTTTGATGTTTTAAAACCATGGAGACAATAAACACGATTAAGATTATATATGGTTTGTCTGTATTTTTAACGCTATGTCTGGTATTTTCATAACAGTACTATATATTATAATGCTATGCTAAGCTAACAGCATAAATAACATAAAATTGTTTATTTTCGGTCTTATTTTATGATCCAAAGCCACATCAGATCACGCATGATTGTTTAAGCACTCGACTTTTGATGTTATAAAGTGAGTTTTATTATAAATGCTTTTATTTGTCGTGTTTTGATGGTATGCTAAGCTAACGTACTAGCTGTTCTGTAAACATCTGCTGTCTGGAGATATGAGATATATGTTTCTAGGAATAATTTCGACTGGTAAAGCTTCTTTAAGGTAAGTTTCTTTTTGTAAGAAAGGAATTTAATAAAAAGAAAGTGAATTGAGACAAAAGGAGGAAATAAAACACTAAATAGAATGTATGAGTAATTATTAATAATAATAATAAAATAAACATTTAGACAGCCATATCCCGGATTAAAAGTTGTTAATGACTCATCCGGATGCTTATTTAATGAGTCTGTTTAAAACACGGAGCAATAGGACAATAAACTGAAAGGATGTTTTGAGATATAAATAAACAAACATTAGCTTAGCATTTTTGCTGTTTTCTCTAAATAAATTTACATGACATGGGTCTAAAAAACATTTAATAAAATACAGAGTTTTAGAGGTATCATCTTCAGATTTAAAACATGGTCAGACCTGTGGCTTTATCTGCAGAGCATTTCTAGATTGCTCCAAGGCCATTTTTATTTAGTTTTTCATAACAATATTTCATAAATGTTTGGTGGAGTTAATAAACAAGTATAATTTAAGCTCTCTATAACAACTTTTTTCATTATGACAGTAACTAATGTTCACCTCTTAATAAACTTTCAAGTGTCTGCTTTCAAATGAGACCAAACTTATGCTTTTAGTGCAAAGACTTCATAAACTGTATCTATTTTAGTTTAGCTATGACATTTTTTGTGGGGGGGTTCAGAAAACAAAAAAAGGTTAACAGGTTAAACTTGACAGCCCTTCCAAATGTTTTTATCATATGTAAAGATAAAAAACTGGTTTGGAAAAACATGCATGTGTGAAAGATAAAGACATGTCTGGATGAACTACTCCGTTTAATCAGAGAGAGGTTAGAAAGTTACTAAATTATAATTTGCTTTTAGTGCATGAAACATTACGTGTGAACCCCAGGAAAATGATCTGTTTTAACATCACAGTAAGTGAGGTGCATGTTTTACCTAGAAAACACTGTAATAGTGTGATAAACACAAAAACAGTGAGGGTGGCAATGGCGCCACAGGCCAGCGGCAGCTGAAAAGAGCTGTGGGTAAAGTCTCTCCACGCTCGCATCACCTTCATCCTCCAATACACTAATGAACATGGAGTCACAGCATCTTCGTCTCCCTCAAATTCCATGCATCTACAGTAGAAACAGTGAGATGAGAACACTTTAAACAGACACATGCAGACGTGTTGCATTTAATTGATGACCTATCATTGATTTCTACACAGTTCACCTGAAATAAAGTTATTTGTCATATTAAACCTAGTTACCATTATTTTTTTTTAAATGTTTATGTTTGATCTGAAGAAACAATACAATAATTACATCATGCTTCAAAAAATCTTTTTATATTTTCTAAAGCCAAATAATAGTATAATGAACAGGCCAATATGTAAAATAAGTAATTTTCAGAAAACCTTTATTTTCTGGTGTGGCTCTATTGGTTATATGTAACCTGGTTCTCTGACAATTGAACAAGTTAATGCTTCATGATGTTTATGTTATAAGAATGTTAATACCTAAGACATACTGAAAAATGCCTGCTCAACAAGTTGTAAAAAGACACACATGTGTGCCTGAGGTTGAAGCCATGTCCGAACTATAAAATCTCATGAATATGTGTGAAGAGGACCACCCTACCAAACAAAATCTAGATAATTTACTCACTCCCATGTCGTTCATGTTTATGTCTTTCTTTGTTCAGTCGAGAAGAAATTTGAGGAAAACATTCCAGGAATCAGACTCATCTTTATTGTCTCTTTTAGGGAAACTAAGATCGCATAAGGCTGCCAGGATAACACAAGTCACATCCATATACACATTAGTAAACACTAATATGATTATACACTTCCTCAATAAAATCCCTTTACACATTAAAATTATACATAGAGACTTTGTTACATAACAAAAACATTGCCCTCCCTGGAGCAATTGAATAGTTTTACAGCCACTGTCACAAATGAGTTACGAGTTGTTTTTGTCCTGCATCAGGAAGTCTAAAACCATGACCTGATGATCCACAATGCTCATCCCACATACAACAACCCCAGAACCATCCTGTTGTAATACGTAAAACCATTCTGGCGCATCACGAGGATGTTGCAAGACAAGAATTGTGTTTAAAAAAGTACTTTTTTGACAAAAATTATGATTGTTCTCCCGGATGCCGAGGACTGGAGTTAAGAACCACTGGTGTAGAGCCTTTTGAGGCTGCATTGAAACTGCAAACAGTTAAGGTCCACTAAAGTCCGACATATGGAGAAAATTTTTTTCCTCAAAAAACTAAATTTTTTCTCGACTGAACAAAGAAAAACATATTGGATGACATGGGGGTGAGTAAATTATTAGAAATTTTTATGAAAGTGGAGTAATCCTTTAAATAGTGCTTTCATACCGCCACCGGCGAGAGCGTCAAAGTGGCCAGAAGTCATTTATTTTCAATGAAAGCCGGTGGCAAGCTCCGTCGGGCAGCGGCGCATCATGTACGGCGTGAGCGTCGAGGAGAGTTGAAATCAGCTCAACTTTATGGTAATGAGCTATGACGCGGTTCGGCGGCAACCTATCGGAAGGCGGAAACCTCCACTTAAGAGGATTCCAGAGAATGCATTCGAGCCTCAGAGCGTCCACTACACCTTTTCTATAGATGGGTTGCTCGGCGACGTCATAAACTGGTTGTGCGCGCAACCGAGAGGCAGAAAGAAGAGACGTGCATTGTGTTGTAGGCTAGTAGCGGTGTCTGCAAGTCAAAATGCCAAGGAGTTGTTGCGTGGATAATAGTACCAACAGAGCCAGTGCTGGGTGCCTGATGTTAACATACCAGTAGATGCGACTATTACGTTACTAACATTATAATTCATACACGTATCACAGTAACACTGCAAAAATAAAGACAGAAAAACAGATCCAAATAAAATCAAGTTTTATCTATATACAAAGAATAAAGAACGCTACAATAATTAAGGTTGTTGCAGTAGCGGACCAGCTCACCAATCGGGCTTTCTGCCTCCTGGATGCGCGCACACCCTGTAATGTTTGTAAACCGGCAACCCGTCTATAGCGTCGTTAGTGTCGTTAGTAGGGCAGCCAGAGCTTTTATTGACGCTCTCGCCGGTGGCGGTGTGAATGCACAGTTAGAGGAAGCCAGGCTTCTAGTGGAGTGATTTCTAACAAAAAGAGTTTCACAGACAAAAGAGATTATATCAGTAATTCAATGCGATACAAGCTGGTTTGTGACCAGATGCAAACCAATAAGTGGTCGGATTATGCCAAAATAAATGCAGCCTCTTTTGATCTAGTGGCTGAAATGACAGAGGACAAATGAGTGAACAGTAGCATATGGCACCTTGGAGATGTAGCCCAACTTAGGGTGCAGAAACGCATTGACTATTCCTGGGGCAAATTCCAGCAGGGTGAGTGCAACCGAAAGGTCCTGCATATCCCCTACTTTTTGAGTAATGTTAATAGGAGAAGCAGTTCAAGGTTCCAGTATTTCTCTGAAGCTGACTACAAGGGCTCAAATGGAGCAGCCGATAAACCTTCCAGCACTATAAAAAATATCCCAGGACGATAGCCTCAGCTGTCTGAAAAAGGTTACTGGCAGAAAACAACTGAACAGGTTAAATTGGTGACTCTTTGAAAGGGGAATGCCAGACTTCTTGCAGCTGACTGCCTTGGTGTCCCAATACTCTCTGATAAGAGGTCCAGTGCTACATCCATGCAACATTGCTGGGTGGAAACTGGACTGCTCCTTGAAACACAAAGGGGGCTGTAGTTGGGAACTAAGGTCATTGGGGAAAAGTGGACCAGCTGAATTCCATCTAAAGGGTGAGCATTGAACACACTTGCATCAGGCCCATGATAATGTGCCATGGGTTTTAGGTCTATAACCTCTTTCATTATTACACAGTTCTCTTGAATGCTTGATTCTGATTGGCCAGTAACAACATTCCATGGTTCGTTTTTTATCAACCACTTAAAACTAATAACACACAGCAACCCGGATGCTGCAAATCATTTTGACAGATACAGTTTAATATTACACAAAAAAATTAATATAAATATGTCTTTTAATAACATATGACATAATCAATCTTCAATCAATATTTAATGTTCCTTACTTATGAGGTGATTCTTTTGCTCATAAAAGTATGTAGGCCTCAATGCAAATATTTTTTTTTACTGGCCCAGTCGGCCAGTGGTTCAGAATTTCACTTTTTTTTTACAATTTTTACTGGCCCCAATTAAATAAAAAGATTTCAGGTCACATATTTAAAATAATAATTCAAAAGTCAAATATAATTGTATGACTATACTATTTATTTGTCATTT
Organism: Misgurnus anguillicaudatus; assembly: GCF_027580225.2. Classification (NCBI taxonomy): domain Eukaryota; kingdom Metazoa; phylum Chordata; class Actinopteri; order Cypriniformes; family Cobitidae; genus Misgurnus; species Misgurnus anguillicaudatus. Next base: position 2,848,242 of record NC_073349.2, read on the forward strand.
ATTAAGACAATTGTCAATTTTAAATGAAAAGCTCTAATTCTTAAATTTCACAACTTTTTTAATGAAAAAGGCTCTCAACTTGTATGCTTAACCTGGAAACTGACGGCACCTGTGTAGAACCATATAGGGGCCATATAGAACCACTATAGCACCACATTTGGTTCTACATAGCACTATATGGTTCTACACAGGTGCTTCACCGGCACTAAAAACGGTTCTTCTATGATTACGAGCAAAGAACCACTTTTGGTGCTATATAGCACCGTTTGTTTTTAGAGTGTACCAGCTGACGGAACGCTCACTAGTGTTCACAAAAACCAATAAGGTAGAAGAAACTTCATGGCTTTGCTGAGAAGTTAACTTTCACAACACTTAAATGTGTCTCGATGGGAACATTGCATAAGAATTTAGTTTATTTAGTGTACAATACTTTTACTGGCCCGAACATCTCTCACGCTGGCCCGGGCCACCGGGCAGTTCTTTATGTTGAGCCCTGGTATGTAAAACAAGTAATGTGAACTTGAGATTGTTGTACTGGTGGTAAGCCGTGTGTACACGCTGCAAACGCAACCAGTGTGAAAACACACTGGTCACACATGGCAAACACTCTCCTCACGAGCTGCTGAAACCAGCGTAACTGTAACTTCATGCACTCAATTATAAACTATATCTAAAAACTGCCATGCTTTTGTTATTCTGTTTCTTTGTTTTTTATTTCATGTAAAGCTGATAAAATTGAATTAAATTAAAGTCATTAAATAAATTGTATTCTTTTAGAAAGCCTATTATGACATTTGTATTAAAATATTACACATTTTTGTGACTTAAAATCCTGAATTCTTGAAATTTCTTGGTATTGTATCTGGGGGAGGAGGTTGCATCTACAAACTAAACTGCATGTGCACAAACACTGGGTTTGCATTATTTTTACAAGATACAACATGTTTTGCATTATTCAAAACAAATACAGAACTGCAGTTTCTTTCCAAGCAACACACAAATTAAAAGGCAAATGAGGCAAATTTAGACGGCACAAACCTGGACAGGAGTTTCTCCACCACGACGTGACGACTTCTGTCTGCTACAGAAATTCCCATTTGATCTAGAACATCCTTAGAAACGTCATGACCCTCTTCAATCAACATTGCCATAGTAAAGAGTCCCTGATTCACAGAAACGACTTGGATATAAATAAATTGATTTAAACAAATAGGTACAACTTACTTATATTTGTGCAATTACAATTTAATTTTCATTTCTATTAAGTGGGTAGTGGTGTACAATAGTGGCTGCAATGCACGACAATACTATCAAACCTGTAGTTTGTTTGTTTACTTTCAGTTTGTATGTACCTGAGGACTGCCGTACGCTGCTGCTATACTGTACATGTCAATGGCCTTCACCATATCTGCTTTTTCAATGTAATAATCACCCATCCTCAACAAACCTGTGTAGACAAGAAGATAAACAGCCTTTATTTTTGGGAGGGGTGTAAAAGTCTGAGATCCCTTGCATATATGCAATCTTTAAATGACAGGACAGGTATCTATGTAGACAGAGATGAGTAGATGATGTATGCTGTATTTTTGTCACTATAGTATTTCTCACCAGATTCCTGAGGGATGTGATTATAGGTGGAGTAATTGTGATATCTCCACTGACAGACTGAACTGTGATTTAACACCTAGAGATGCACACACACACATAAATGATATAAACACAAAGCACATGAATGCAAATAAATGCTACAACTTGCTGGCCTGGCAGGCTGTAAGACATGAAAGATGTTCACCTCACACAGATAGGCGGCATTGTGCTGTGCCACACCGAGACCAGTTTCAGCTAGCATTGCATATTTCACCAGTGCCTCACCCCTTAACAGACAATAAAAAGGCACACAGCAGATAAACACACAGTAATAGTGTTAAAACGTTAAAGAACATGCAGAAAAAAAATAGAAAAGTGAAACAACATCCAAGCCATACTTATGACAAAAACATGAAGACACACTGAATGATTGGGATTATACGTTTAAATCATGGTTTAAACTTATCTCTTGGAAGGTCTCAAACAGTATGTATAAAAGGATAGTACATTTGGGTAGATGTTTGGACAGATTACCATGATCCTCTTTGATAAGTTTGGAGAGCTTCTTTAACCATGATGCCCAGATGGCCATTCAACTCACTGACTCGTTTCAGTAACCTAAACAAACAGAAGAAACTCAGACATTCGTGCAACTAATCATTTACAGAATAAAAGTTTTTTTACATGTGTATATAAATACTTCATATATTAATATATATTTTTCTAAAAAATTATAAATGTGTGTATTTATATCTACATAATTATTATGCAGAGATAATAATAATTATGTCTCAAATGCAGACAATTGTGCTCCAATTGCTTTGTCAATTAATTACTGTAATTTTGTTCAGGGTTCCCACACCTTAGATAACGTCAAATACAAAGATCTTTCAAGGACTTTACAGGTCCAAGACCCTCAAATTCCAATATACTTAATGTATATAAGACTAAATGTGGGGACACATTTCAAGTGAGAGCATTTTTATCCAGAAAACTTCTTGCATAAAATAGATTCAAGCACTTTCAATGACCTGTATCTATGTATGTATATTTTCCCAGGGCCTTGAATTTTTCCCCCAGATTCACAAACTTTCAAGGATCCGGGTGAACCCTGTTTGTTAAAAGTTCAGTCTATCTATTGCAGTATACTGTGTTTACTAGAGCTCAGAGGATTTCGGGATCTGATGGAACAGATGGATGGACTCAGACATACAGCACAGCTTTCTCTTGATCTCTGTTCACTCCTCTTATCATTCCACTGGAGAGAAACCACGCAGACTCCACAGCACCTTCCACGTGACCCAGTTGAGCCGCACGATGAAAGTATTCAAACGCTGCTGTCTGAAAAGGCATTGCAGTCAATAAAACATTTGTTTTGTGGGTTTGTACACCATCCACACTACCAAAAGTTACAAGAGTGCACAAATAAAAGAATATATGGCAGAATGGAACTGAGCAGCTCAGATATTCTTCAATAGGTATAAATATTCTCATTTTGTATTCTATTTAAAGAGTAAAAATGTGATGTGACCTCGTTCCTGTGTGGTTTGTCTGGGATGGCACCATTCAGATGATAGACACCCACATTGAAGATCCCATCACGACTGCCATTCTTAGCGGCCAGCTCAAAGTATTGGATCGCCCGTCTTCTGTCCTTTACTATTGTACTGTAATACCAGCCGAGTCCATTCAGTGCTTCTGCAGAACCCTGAGAGAACCAGATGAACTCATGACTGAAGATGTGACATTAAATGCACAGCAGACGTACAGTACATGTAGATTTGCTAACCATGTCTGCAGCTTTCTTCAGTAGCTCAAAGCCAAGCGTTTGATTCTTCTTCACTCCTTTTCCCTATTCAGACATAAAGATTTTATTCAGGTTTATGATTATAGCAATCTAGAGATGCATCATTTTACATACATTTTCATAATCTCGTAACAGCTTTTTCTATTTATACAAAACAAGCTTATAGGTGTGTAATGTAAATGCTTGAAAAGATATGTCCTGGATTACCTTCAGAAGAAGAATGGCGTAGTCATACATGGCTGTGGGATCTGCCATCTGCAAGGCACTCCTGGCGTACCACGTCAACGCTGATCGAATGTCCTTTTCCACACCGTTACTGCCATAGAGGAGCATTTTGGCCAAAGTTTTCTACAACACACAACAACCCAAAACCCTTATACAGCTTCTAAGACGTTTTAGTGGTGTTTTCTCAGGGAAAGATGTTTATTCAAGTTCCTAACCCTAGTATTATATAATCTGGTGAATATCTTAAATATCATAATCATGTTTATTTCAATATATCGACCATGAACATGATTTTTGAGTCCCTTTGGATTCATTTTACATCAAGGTCGCCGTTTCAGTTGAGAATGTGTTTTCTATACGTGCTTACCTGGCTAAATAAAGGTTAAATAAAAAATAAATCTGCTGATCAGTCTGCATAGCACTACGCCATATGAAATCAAATACATTTATGATTTCCGAGGACGATGTGGATATGACTCCATTGGCGGGTGACGCAAGATTGTTTAAAACTGTGAATTTCTCTGGATTCAAACATAATTAGAATCATTTAGGATAATGCAAGTACACAAGTAAATAAAATATATAACACTGTGCTAATTCAATGTTAAAATCTTACATATTGTGCCTTTAACCAGTAGCATTATGGACTATAATCACGTCTTCTGTCCATGATTGATACTGCAGACCTTACGACTTATTGAGGAGTAATCAGGCAAAATTTACATTAAAGGAGAGATTTAAACCAAAATTAATAGACAGAACATCACCTGCTTCATTCATATCACCTGCATACACTGCAAAAAAATGACTATTTAATTTAAGTGATTTTATGCTTAAAACAAGCTAAACAAATCTGCCAATGGGGTAAGACAATTTTCTTGAATTTATCTTGAATTAAGTGTTTAAGAAATTATTTTTTTACCCCTTTGACAGAATTGTTTTGCTTGTTTTAAGCACAAATTCACTTATATTTTTTATATTTTATACCACAAATGTTATATTTTTTGTCAAAAACTAGACTGATTTTCTGAGGTCATTTTGCTCATTAAGAAAATGCATCTTGATTTAAGAATGTTTAGATATTTGTACTGAAAACAAGACAAAAATACTAAGTAAGAAAGTCATTAGCAGTGTATGGTATCAGAATCAATGTACCCTGTATTTAAAATCTGCTTTTTATTAATCTGAACAGGCAAAACACATCAAATCTGATGTGTACAAGCCAAAATTGCATTCATATCTAGGGCCTGATTTAATAACAGTTTACGCCAGTGCAAACCATAATTTTGTTGTTAAATAATGATGTCAGGATTTACTAAAGACGCGCATTGGATAATTAGCACTGAAAATGTGTGGTCTAGTTGTTTTTGCAACTGACCTTATTGCATATGCATTTCTATGAGCAGCACCGCCGCTCCCACCATGCATCACACGCTGTGCGTAGGGCACCAAGTGCTGAGGGGGCACCAAAAATAGCTTTAGTAAAAAAAAAATGTATGTCGATATTTCATTCGCCTATAGAAATATCATTAGGCACTTTTTTTGCCATGTTTATGTAACAAAAAAGGGGGAACGAGATCATTTAATTGCTTTAGTCTAGTAATTATGCCCCCCTCGCCTTGGATGGTCCGCGCCGGTTGATCGAAGTTTGAAAGACAGTAGGCAACTTCAGGGATTGTTTTGACATCTGATTCAAAAATATTGTTTGCCAAGCCATGTTATTTTTTAATTGCTGAAGTAAATAAAATAGGAGTCACTAGAAGAAGTCACGCAATACCAAACACTTTAAAACTAATTTGCTCTGATCTTAGATTGTGTTGGTCATTATGGAAATCAGCTGTTGTGTCTGTGTTATGTAATTTGCACTTATTTAATAAATAACCGCAACCCATCTGCATTTTTTTTATTGCACTCTAACGCTAATTTGCCTCGTTTAGTAAATCTTGAATTTGAGGATTTTACATAGATTTACAAAGTGCTCAGTCAATTTTTGCTCAGTCTTTCTTTATATGGTGAATCATGTGACATCCACTATGCAATGAAGAGTAAATGTGGACACCCAGCAATGAAATTTCAATAAAAAAAACTTTTCAAAAATGTCCTTTCTCTTTCCACACGTACAGAAAACCGTCCGAAAACTCAAGGCAGTGACTCGTTGCCTCGCTGCCTCATGAGGAAATGACTTCGGAGGCATGAAGGCAGCCCAGAGAAATGCTTTCGGACACACTTCAAAGGCAGCGTGTTTGAAATATAAACATAGAGTGCCTTTGTGAAAACTAATCACATATTTGAAAACTACAATACTAATTACTCGCTAGAAATGCAATTAAAATGTGTAAAAATCTACCTTTATTCACACTAAATTTGTGCTCCAGTCGCTTCCTTGGCCGCCATTTTATTTTTTCGAATTCGACCAGGCTCGACCAATCACATTCTTATTGTACGCCCACGCATAGTTATCTCAGGAGACAGGAAGTAAACCTAACATTGAATTTGGGCATGCCTTGATGCCTTCCTGCCTTGGAAAGCTGCCTCAGAAGGCAGCAATTTAGAGTTTTCGGACACAGCCACAGTACTCACAGCTGTTTAGAGATCTGTTGTTGTGGATGCTTGACCTGACATTCACAGCACTGTGTTTCCACCAATAGGTCCCATTTCATCATTTGCAAAACACCACTGTAGATAGAGATTTAAGCTCTTTTGACCCTTAGAAAACAAACAGCACCACACTGAATATGAGCTACAAGTCTCCGAGAGAAATAATGATAAAGTAGTGATATACCTGTGATTCGACATCTCCTCTCTCAGCCTGGTGTTTCAAATACTGCACAACATCACCCGATTCACCTGTTTGAGTCAGGAGCTCTTCAGCGTTGCTTATATGAACGTGTTCGGTTAGTGTTTGCTACACAAAAATACACACATTTAGACAAAATTAACATCTTTTAAAGCAGTGGTTCTCAACGTTATTCCTGGAGGCCCACTGCTCTGCACATTTTGTATGTCTCCTTTATTTAACACACCTGATTCAAATCATCAGCTCATTTGTAGAGATCTCCATGAACTGAACTGATTGTGTCAAATGAGAGAAACATAGAAAATGTGCAGAGCATTGAGAACCAATGTTTTAAAGCACTCTGTGTATGCTAAAGTCCATTAAAGGAACACGTCCAGATTTTGGAAATTTAGCTTATTCACTGTATCCCCCAGAGTTAGAAAAGTCCATACATACCGTTCTCATCTCCGTGCATGATGTAACTCTGTCTGACGCAGCCCCCTGCTAGCTAAGCTTAGCACAAAGACTGGAAGTGAATGGCTTCAGCTAGCATACTGCTCCCAATAAGTGACAAAAGTCAAAATAACGCATTTTCCTATTTATGTGTTGTGATTTATATAGTCACACCGTGTACGAATAACTTTGTCACTTATTGGGAGCAGTATGCTAGCTGAAGCCATTCACTTCCAGTCTTTGTGCTAAGCTAAGCTAGCAGGGGCTGCGTCAGACAGAGTTACAGCACGCACGGAGATGAGAGAGGTATGTATGGACTTATCTAACTCTGGGGGATACAGTGAATAAGATAATTCCACAAATCTGAGCGTGTTCCTTTAAAATGAGAAAAATCTTGTAATGTTAACAAAGAAAGACATCAACACGTTGGATGCAATGGTGGTGAGTAAATTATCTGGATTTTTTTTAAAGAAAATGGACTAATCCTTTAATAAATCGTGGATCATAAATAAAATCTGGTTGTATTGTGAATCTGCGTGTATGTGTGCGTCCGCGTGTGCGTGCGTGTGTGTGTGTGACTCACCCCGGAGTCATGTATTTCATCAAGATCAATGCTGGTTTGTTTCCCTATGTTGGCATAATAGCCGTTCGCTGTATTATGATCTTCAGGGAAACCGTCGAGACCCTGCATGTGCTTGTATCCCAAATGCATCAGAGAGAGGCGGTCATCAAATACCCCACCTATCAGACTATAAACATGACCCTGAGAGAGAAATAACAGTGAACTTCTTCTTCTCGTCTGTGTTTTCATTTGTAGTTCTTAAGATTTAATGTCTTTACTGTAGTGTTTCTGGAGTGTTTACTTATTAAATAGTTACTAGTTACTCACTAAATACTAAAAAAGTCTCCTCTTTTAACTCAACATCCAGAGATCACTATAAGTAAGTGGTAAGTAAAAAACTATAAACACTGTGATCTTTGTTGCATTATACAAGCATTTACAGTATCTGTATGTTTGAGTGACACTGACTTGACCAATGGCATGGTTGTATAACATTTCATCATAATACTATATAATTATATAACATATGAATTAAAAAACAAAACAAAACATTACAATAGTAATAAAACGTAATTTAGCCTGTATGGGTGATGATGACCAAAATAATTTTAAAAGTATTACAAATAACAAAATTGTAGTCATTTTGATTTATTGTTGATTTTGAGAGGGTTAATGTTTCCATTGCAGAGCTCCTTTATAATATCATCTTACCTGCTCCAGGTCGACAGGAATGCCCAAACCAGACAGGTGTAGGGTAGCGAGCAGAAGAGAGGAGGTGTGGTGACCCAAGCACAAAGACATCTCAAGTAACTCTATAACTGTAGACATGAACTCTTGGTCATGATCAGATTCTTCTGATTCAGATATTGCTGTTAACATATCCTGGAAAATCAACCAGCTTAGGCCCAGCAAATTTTCACTGCTGTTATCTTGACCTTTGGAAAGAGGAAAAATGTAATTTTCAACATGCTGTACATGTTCAGATCCCATTCTTATGTCCCATAATATATCTGATATACTGTAACTGTCCAATCCAAATTTGAAGGCCATTTGCTTTTCCAGTGTAATAGGGTTTATATACATCAGGAATTATACTATTTACAGATTTTGCTAAATACTAATATTATTTTTTTTTTAACTATTTTTGTAAAGATTAATAGCTCAAATCAAACAAGACACTCATCATGAACATAGATTAAAATAGTTGATGATCACCCAGCAAACATCATACAGTATTAAGAACTAACTGTATGTAAACTTTTGCGCTGGGTTATTTTAGTAAATTTAGTTATTATTGTTATTATTGACTATCTGTCAATATCTGTTAGGAGTAGTACTAAATAAAAAACAAAATACAATTCTTATGATTATTATGGTGAATTATAAAATTTAGCATATTCTGCAAATGGTATGTAGACTTAAAGTATCTGTGAAAAAAGTTGCAATCAACTTTGTATTGTGACGTATTTATTAGGGAAACAGGAAAGTCACACAATGAAAATACTGGGCGTGGCTTGTGTTTTCCACTTCTAATTGATTAAATATAGAAAACTAGATGCTGTATTCAGAAAGTGAACTTGCAGCAGACTGAAAGTTAAAGTGGGGCGGGGTTATTGGATGCTCCGCCCAAGCCATCTACCTCAGTGTTCTTTACCCCGGTCCTTGAGAACCCCCTTCCAGAATATTTTTGATGTCTCCTTAATTACCACACCTGATTTTATCATTAGCTTGTTAGAGTGACATTCTGGAAGGAGGCTGATTAGTTGGTACAAGTGTTTTAAATAAGGAGACATCTAAAACTTTCTGGAAGGGGGTCCTCCAGGACCAGGGTTGAAGAACACTGATCTAGCTGACATCATAACAAGCTGATTGCCATAAAATGGCAAAAGTACATTTTCAGATTTTGACATTAGTTTATGAGGGCACGTGAATTTTTAAAAAAGTATGACCCACACGGATAAATTGTTTATAATTAACACTGCAGTATTTCATTAAAAATAAGAATTGTCAGTTTTGATTTCATGGGGACTTTAAAAGCAGAACCATAAACTAATCGTAATATTATTTGATTAAACACATTATATTGTCAATCACAATATCATAATGAAGTGAACACAGGGGTATTTTTGGTATGTTCACAGTTGCCTAAAATCTTTGTCTAATAGATTTCTAAAATAAAATGCATAACAAGAGGCGTGAATACTTCACATGAATACCTCTGCTTTCTGTAATAATGTGATTGTTGTCCATCAGAAGCCTTAGGGTGCTGTTAAATCTTCTATGCTGGTCCCAAGACCAAGTCTGTATGCATTCTCCACGAACACTCCACTTCTTCATATCTTCATAATAAGACTCACAAACATCTAATCAACAACAAAAACACATTCATTAACTCATTTACCGCCAGCAATTTTTTGAAAAGTTGCCCGCCAGCATTTTGTGATTTTCACAAAAGTTTCACAAAATGCCTTCCAGGAAAATTGTCTTCTAAAAATATATAAACATACAAATATATCAAATGAAAGAACACACCCTCTGCTTTCAAAAAACAAAACAAAAAACACACAAACAAACTAACAAAATGGGAAAAAACATTTCAGCCTATATCTATATTTTTTCTCTGCTTATAAACTTTTAAATATTTGTGAAGGAATTTTGGCAGAGATCAGATTCAGAATGATTATCAAAACATGAGTTTAAAATTAATAAATAATAAATAAAAAAATCGCTTGAATAATAGACACTCCAGCCCAGTTGGTGGTGATAATCCACCTTTGCCAATTGCAAGAATACAAAGTTCCCGGCATGGAGTAATACTGTACCTCACAGCACATCTAATACAAGTCAATGGAGTTGGACAAAAACTACGATAAAACAGCTGTTGGAAAGCATCTTTTGCAGCGATTTTTGTGTGAGCATATCAGTGAACACCCCTGACCACTCGCTGAGTTTCACGTCTTTGTAAACAAAAGTTTAATGCATTTTAGGAAAGATTGGTCCTGTGCACCTATGCAGCCATTATAGAGGTGGGAGGGGATACAAGAAACACGCAAAAATTCTCGGGCCAGCATCATATGTCGAAATTTCAGTCAAAACCGTTATATTTTATCATAAACAATCTGAAAACAGGGCTTTAAGTGTTAAATACTGAACTTGTCCTTTAAATAAGGAGAGAGAAAGGAGAAGGTTTTTCATACAGTGAGCATATGTTCCTGTCAAATATTCTCAGAAAACATTCGTCTTCAGCTGTTTTTGTATACTGAGGGATGAGGAAGAGTTTGAAGATCACTAAACCAACAAGGAATAGTGAAGGTAAATGATTTAGAGATTTTAGGATCTACTCAATCATTTCTCATGAAAACCTCATCCCAAGACACAAATAATCTTACCTTTCCTATTTACAATCATTTTATAGCTTTATACTGTTACTTTTACTGTTTGTTTTCTTGAGAACTACTAGTTTTTGTCTCCCACTGCTTGAAAATATATGTATAAAATCAGTATTGTTAAAACAGTAGAGAATGTCTTTTGTATAGTGAAAGTGCTCACCTGTAGGGACATTGCTGTTCTGTCTTAATGCCTGCAGATAAAGCTCAGTCACATGATTCATTTCATTACAGTGTCTGTGGAGTCTGTCCAACTTATGTAGCATCTTAGCAGGGGACAATGGGTTAATCACCTTAAACAGAAATAATATATCAGATTTTACAGCATAAGATTACAAGAATGCCTACTGATCATCATTTGATTTGATTTTGTCATCTCACAAGTCAATACAAAGACGCAAACTAATGTAGTTAGTACAAATGTAATTTTGCATCATGGGCGATGTGAATCACATGAATTGGGCGGCACGATTGCCACGAAAACATATGTTATTTGCCTCAAAACATGCAAGTTGAATATACAAGATTGCCACACCTTAGTTAACTTCAAATTCAAGGACCTTTCAAGGACTTTCCAGGTCCAATACCCTCAAATTCAAGGACTAAATGTGGGGTCACATTTCAAGTGAGAGCAAGGTTACATCGTGTTACCTTTTAAGATTGTTACAGTTCCCTTTCGAGGGGACTGCTGTGACACTTTGGGGACGCCTCCAGGGATAAGTGTGTCTGTATATCAAATTCAACCAATGATGAGGCTTAACGACAAAGAGGGGGTGACGCGGGAGCAAGGAAGTATATCGCTATCTGAAATATTGCCAAAGACGGCGTTACAGGGACTCAGGAAGTATAGCAAGGGAGACACAGCGTCTCGTTCCCTTCTCTGGGAACAACAGTTATGTAACCCGAGACGTTTTCATGTGTCAAACACAACTATGCAAAAAAGCTTTTTGGTATGAATCAATATTCACATACAGAAGATATAAGCATTTAAACAAAGTTTAGCATGTGTGCTTAAAAAGTCTAGAATTTTATGATTTTATCCTACACTACACAGAAAATAATATGGATTTTTTTCCGGAAAACATTTAGCATAAAATAGATTCAAGCACTTTCAATGAGCTGTACCTATGTATGTATATTTTCAAAAACTTCCCAGGGCCTTGAATTTTTAACCCCAGATTCACAAACTTTCAAGGATTTCAAGGACCCGTTGGAACCCTGAAAATATTCAACTCGAGCGAAAAATTTGCACGAAATTAAATCTGGAGCGAGGAACACGATGTTTCGCATTTGGTGTGTACATAGCATTAGGCTGCTATTTGACGCTTTAAAATTGAAAGTTGAAAATATTAATCGGTAAGGGAAAGTCTATGTGCATCTTGTCACCCGCATTTATATACTCACTTTTTCAGAGCCTAAGCGGTAGTATTTGACTGGTCCCAAATAGCCACGAATCCCTCGCATGTAGATGGATCCACCAAGCACAAAATATCCCGATGTGTCATTATATTGAATTGGCTGATGAAAACTATGAAAAATAAAAAGCATTAACTTATAGCATCCATCCACCTATTATTTTTTTATTCTACATTGAAAAATGACTGTCAAAAGATGGAAATAATATTGAATATGATGAAGTTAGCAGTGATGTCTTACTCATATACATGAGTGGTCTCCTGGATTCTTCCTGTAGGTGCAGTGTTTGTAATTGTCAGCTTTGTCTAATAAGAGACAAAAATGTGAAATTTGAAATGTATCATGTAACTTATTCACGTCAAAATCATGATTTCTCCCACTATACTGTATGTATTCAACTAAACAAGAAAATCAATTGTCCAGATCATAATTATGGTTGATATCAGATACTACAGGTATTTGAAAGATCCCACAGTCGTATCTCATTAAATTGGTAAAGTGCAAAGCAAGTAAACAGTAAAATGAGCACATCGTTAATCTTTTAGTAAGAAACTAAATTTATTTATAGGTAATGTCAGGATAAATTGTTGACTAATACGTTTTTGTTGACCTTAGCATGTGAGTGATATTACTTGTTCCCTCTTCATTAGAATTTATTGATGTACCTTTGACACCTGAAAGAAGACGTCCAGACGGATCCATGTATGGAGGGGTAATGGTGTGTGTGCTTTAAATGCATGTTCCTCTCCGGTCACCATACGCACCTGCAGCACTATTGTACCTGAGCGTCAAGAAAAACAGCCACAAAACTTTAAGAGGTGCCTTTAATATCTCCAGAAATATTTATGTCCCACTGGTATTTTTTTGTAAAAGATTTTGTTTAAAAAATTGAAAGAGATTGTGGCATATGAATTTGGAATATGACTTTTCTCACTATAGGTTTAAAGGGGACATATTATGTAAACTCCACTTTTACAAGATGTTTGGACATAAATGTGTGCTGGAAGTGGGTGAACACAACCACCCTACAATGAAAAAATCCACCCTCCCCCTATTGGTTTTACCAATAAAACCAATACAGACTCATTAGACATGCTGTTTTAATTCTCTTTTTAATGTGATGTCACACAAACGAGCCCCACCCACTGCCACTGCCTGATTTTACCCAAAAGCTTTTCTAACTGCATTTGCTAGCAGATTTTAGCGCTAATGCGGCTAAACATACAATTGTCTCAGACTGTATTCACGGGAATCAGATCTATTTTCAAACAAAACGCTCACTGTCTGTTGGTAAGGGGGTGAGGAGCTGTAGCTCCTTTACATTTAAAGGTACACACATGAAGACATGCTATATAATAAATGAACTGTGAGGTATTTTGATCTGAAACTTCACAGACACATTCTAGGCACAACAGAGACTTATATTACATCTTGTAAAAATATAATATGTGCCAAACCCAGATTTATGACCCTGCCATATGAACATTTCAAAATCGATTTTGTATTCGTAACTAACTGCCCCAGAACATGAAGGATTGGGGATCCAAATGCAATTTAATTTAGAGGGGATTTAACAATCATAAAACCAGTAGAACAGGCAAGATGTCATACACAGGCTAGCAGTCCAAAAAACAAGGCAAACAGGTCAGCACACAGGACAGAAACAGGCATAGGCCAAACAATAGAAACAATTTTACTAGAAACCCAATGCATAATAATGACTGAATCATGAAGAAGATTGATCTCAGTCATGTCTCTGCTTTTATGTTTAAGGTAAAAACTTCTTTTTGCATTTCATCTCTCTTCATGTGCTTTAAAGTCAAATTTTGCTTTTGCATGACTGTGAACATCCAATCAGAACAGAGCTCATGACATCACAGTTTTCCCAGTCCTTTGATTGACTTCACACATAGGAATGTGCTCTGACTGGCTTACCTTTGTCAGACAGCATAAGAACCGGAGTCTCATATTTTCTGTGTTCATTAACATGTTTGACTATCCCACACAGTGACTGATCACACCAGCTCAGCAGGTAAAGCCACACAGACATCGTCACACTGCAGTCAAAAAGATCTGAGGTCAGCTGTAGGCATGCAAGCTCTCAAATTATGACAAAATTAACACTTATAATTCACTTCATTATAAAATAATGATACATAATGACAAAAGACAGTTAACATTCAACAATCCAGCATCCCAACTTCAAAAACTTTGATAATCCATTGCCAAGTTTTTATGATATTCTGGTCTGAGTATGAAAGCAGTGAAAATGCACTATGAGAGTGCCTGTGAATAAATGTTGTTGTTTTTTTTAATAAGTTTGACTTGGCTAGTTATGCTCTCATTCAAGTACAACAAATAATATTGACAAAACAAAAACATATATAGCCTTATATAGCTCAACATCCTAAATATTACATATTACATTAATTAAATGAATGCAGACTATAAAACAAAACATTGCCTTACTGATTATTAGGGCTGTAAGATATACCGAAATTACTGAAATACTGCAGATGTGCAGTATGCATGGTTTGCAATAATTTAATAATTTTAATACTTCAAAAATAAGTATAGTCAAAGTTTTAGGTTAATGCAGATAGCAGAGAGACTGGCGAGACATACAGAATGATGCTTTCTTTTTCCCAGAGAGAATGCGAAACTAAGTTGGTTATATAATTTTAGGTTGTTGGAAAAAGAAAGTATAATTTGAAAAGTATTCATTTGATTTTACAAACTTAAAGTACCATCATATCGTATAGCACATTTTTTTGCAAGTCATCACATATTGCATTTTTCTTCAATATTGTCCAGCCCCATTAAGGAATTCTAGAGAGCCGAATCTTAAGGCTCATTTGACCTGGGCCAGTTAGCATCCAACACCTAGCAACCAGCATGTAGCAGTGCCCTAGCAACCAACCAGAACATCTTAGCAACAGCTTATCAACACCCTAGCATTGTAAGAGTGATGAGATTGACCTTGGTTGTTTGTGAGCGAGGATGCGTCTCCTCTCCAGATCTCTGTTCCTGAAGGATGAGAACTTGTGTATGATGCCGTATCTCTCACCGGTACTCGCAAATGGAAAACTAAGAAGATCCACCTTATCTGAAACAGCAGAAATCATCAAATAAGACATGCTACAGATGTAAATTGTCCATTGTTGCACCACCGTAACAGAAACTTTCTTCAAGTAGCAAATTATAGTTTCTTTGCAGTCATGGGAATAGTTCAACAGTTCCCCATCAAATATTACTCCGCCCTATTTTTTCCATGGAACACACAAGGACATTTTTTTGACAATTTTATATACAGCAACAAAACATTATCCATTTGTGTTCCACTGAAAAAAATTCAGCATACTGTTTTGTAATTACAATTCAATTTTAAGATGAACTATTCATTTAAATGATTTTAATTGGTCAGTTTTCTACCTGACTCATGTGGACATTTTTCAACAGCATCTTTGTTGAGCTGCCACATCAGCCAAGCCTCCCATGAGACCGATCTCGTCTGTGGACGAGCTGGACGCTCAGAGACTGGTAGTGTCTTCAAAACCGTAGACGTTATCACTAGAGATTGGTTATATCCTTTTCCAATGTCCTTTTTACCCAGATGAAACAACCAGGACCTTAGTACCACATCATGTGCCTCCACTGGTCTCCTCATGAAAAAGTCTCTCCGGTATACAATGGCTGGAGGAAACACCAGAAGAATCTTTCTGGATCTGGGTTTTCCAAACCCCTTAAGATTAGTCCACTTCCTTCTGTAGACAGTCACGTTGGTCCTTGTTGGGGTGGAAAGAACTATTTCAACCCCAACTCCACATGCAGCAGAGCAGTTATAATGCACGTGTACTGTACATCTCTGCGTCACCATGTCAGGAGCATTTCCAAACTGCACAAAGTCTCCATGATGAGTCCTATCAGCAGCAGGTAACTCACACCAAACCTTCAGAAAAACAGAGATTATACACTTTAAAGCATATACTGGTCAATATATCATTCCTAGCTGTAAAAAAATGCCTAATATGTACCAATTATGTATAGACGATATATACATTTGGTACCAATACATCTGAGGTACTAATATGAACTCTATGGTAGTTTTGTTACGCTAATGTAAAAAAAGTATGTTATGCCACTTACTTATTGTTAGTTTTTGTACCTGGTCTTAACATATTTAGAAAGCAACCAAACAACGTAAAACACATAAATGGTAAATAAAGTTGTTTATAAAATGATAAATGGTTTTATAAAGTGTGAGAAAAAATCATAGTTTTATTAAAGAGTTAAAAGATCCCTACTGCATTGTAGGATTTCAGTGACATGCGAAGTCATTGTTTGTTAAAAATCATGTCGGTGTGGAGAATATAAACTACAGTATACAGTATGTGATCTTCATCTTCAAAGTATGATCCATATACAAAGACATGTTCTGTTTGCGCGTCAAAAGCGTGTGATCGAAGGTAATCTACGTCTGTTCAATCAATAAAGACACGACTTATAATGCGTATACAGCATACGACTTGTTAAAAACAAACAAAAATAAAATAATTTATGGAATTAGTGAAATATTAATACATCACTTGTTGAAGCTAAAGCTGTTATGTAAACTGCGTCAAAGTGAAAATAAAAATTGTCTTACCGATAAGAGTATAAAAGTGAACATTAAACTCTCCAGAGACTTCATCTTAACAAGACGCGCGACGCGATTAAGCCATTAGAATGACTTAAAACCATTAGCAAAGATTATCTTTCTTTGCATGTTTTCATTTGAGTTTTGCGCTCTTCCGTGTGTGAAAACGGCAGGTGTGTGTGTGTGTGTGTGTGTGTGTGTGTGTGTGCGTGCGTGCGTGCGTGTGCACCAAACACGCGCTCCCCATCATGAACGCGGGGCCTCGGTCAAAATGCGCTTAATCTCGCGCTCGTGTTAGTTAACATCACTTACAATAAACCTGCCATGTATGTGCATGTACCATGGTAATAAATAAGATTTCTATTATTAATTCTTCAAGGAACCATTCAGTCTTGTAAAGTAGGCCTACTTTAGAAAAATTATTGGGATGTTAAAGGTTCTTGTATAAGAACATTAATATATATATATATATATATATATATATATATATATATATATATATATATATATATATATATATATAAAACATTATTAAGCCCCTATGAAAATTAAAACTTTTATCCTTTTAGTATACGTTGGCTTACATAATATATAAACTGATATGGTCCAGAAGATATAGGCCAAAGCATTCAAAACCAGCGCAAAATTTTTCTTTAGATGCTGAAGTGTCCCGCCCTCTACGTTTTGATGAGGGCCGGTGTTGTGTCGAAGTCTGTTCCCCCTATTTTTCCCTTCAGTGTAGTGTTTTTATGGCGTTTTTATTACGTTATAGGTTTTATTATTTATATATTTAAAGTTTTAATGGCTACTGAGATGTATATGTGTGCATTTCTGTAATGTATCTGTATTGTTCTTAATGGTAAGTCAATTATTTTTACAGTATGAATCATATTATATGTATAATTTATTTAATTATGTATGCAAACATTACATTTTTAAAACAACCATTAAAGGAAAAAAAAAGAAAAAGACAGGCTATATTTTAAAAGAAATACCCTAATAGAAAACTGTCAAATGTATGAAATATTTAATAAATTGTATTATAAAATACATGATATTATGCCTTTTTAGTATAACCAATTCAAATCTTTAATCTTTCTAAATGTAACGTGATGAAAACGCTATAAAAGCACTACACTAAAGGGAAACATAGGGGGAACTGAGTTCGACACAACACCTGTCACACTAGACTTTTCGTCATGGCTTCCATTCATACGCAAGCAAATGAGTCAGACCTGAAACGCAAACCGACGATATTTCGTATATCGTGCGGAGCGTTGTGACCAGTAGCCTACAAAACCGGTATGTCACTGCATGGGTGAAGCACAAATGGGCAAAGCCAAAAATCATATTGATGAGATGCCCTGTCCACTCCCCGCAACAACGTCAGACAAATACGGTGAACGTGATTAGTAAGATGTGATCCTGGATCAACACCATGGTCCTTGATCAACATTTTCATTAACCTATCAGATTGCAGGATTAAGATTAGTGTGCATGTTAGATTTAGGTTTAGGATTGGGTTAGGGGCTTTTAAGAAATACTCCTCAAACTATTATTTCACACTAATTTGAGGGTTTAAAAATGAAAAAAACAATAAAACTATAACAGAAAATTCTAATGGTTTCCATTAAAATACCAATAGGAACCATTAGCTTTTACCATTAAAACCACTACACTGTAATCTGGTAGAGGAAATTAGTCTATAGGGAACAGGTAGCTAGAGACATCGCTATTTAGCTATGAATGTTGATACTAATGAGAATTCACAATGTTTACATTTTTTAAACAAAATTGAATCATGTATATTAAACGGTCATCCTTAATTTGCTGATTATACTAAGTGACATAATGACGGTTTCCTAAAATTATGAGGAGGCTTTGGGGAGTAGCTGAAAGAAGAGAAGGTTTTTCCTCAAATAATTTTTAAATTGTTAATCGTTGTTTTATATATATGCTATAGTATATGTATGATATAATTTTAATGCAATAAAAATGAATGCAGACTCACTCTTTGTTTTGATTTTACTTAAAGCACAAGACACTAAATACTTGTGTTTAATAACACAAAAGCAATATTTACAATTAAGCTAATATATTAGGGAAGCCTCCGCAAGTCAAATTAAACATGACAACCGTATACATATTCCTTATAAAAAAATAATAATTTTCTAAGTTTTAAAAATCCAGATTGTAAGCAACTGTAGACTTAACACGCATGTACTTCACACGGATCAAAAATCATTGAAATCAGTTAAGAAATGTAAACGCAGGGCCCACCAATGCCCCAACACTGTCTAAGGTTTTATTTCGAATCGCACAACAGTAATATTGAGTGCACTGGTATTACTGACAACTAGCTGCCCATAACTTACTGTAGATTTTAAAGATTTTAAAGACTCTCATTATTTTCTGGAGTTAAGTTAAATGAACATTAAACATTTTCAGTCTTTATCTTCTACAGCAAGCCACTGACAACCAGCTGCATAATTACAGCGAATGTTTTACAGTGAACTTTAATTTAGCATTTTTAGTCAAGAAAACTTTCCTGGGGAACCTGTTGGTCACCCAGAAAAGTTTTCCACTGCAAACAGAACGTTCCCTCCGGCCTCCCGGGAACGTTCTACCGAGAACGTTCTGGTACTATACCCGGAATCCAAAGGGCACGTTATGTTTACGTTAACAAAACTTTTCTGCTAACCATCAGGTTGTGGGAACCAAAAAGAACGTTCCCAAAATTTTCTGGGAACCACAAATTGTTAGTGGAATGATGCTTTGTATTAGTGTTGATCAGTTAGATTAATTTTAATCTTTAAAACTGTATCTAAAGGCAGATGACGCTAATTATGTCATCTCAGTTTCACTTTTTTCACACATTCACTGTATGATTTAAGGAAATATAAATATCCTATTACATTTTCAATTTAAATTTACAGGGAAAAATTACTCTCTTAACTCTTGACAGTTTATTTGGCCTTAAATATACATGTACGATATAAAAAACAAGAAGGACATAGCTTCATGGATTTAACGTGCAAAGCGCTGTTGTTGCGGTTGCTTGTCATCCATGTGGTTGGCTTGTCAGTAGCGCGGTAATACAGGATTGAGGTTACCGCGACAGGCCTAGGTCAGCTGCAACATAGCAGAACAGTTTCTAAAATAAAATCCACTGATGCTCGATGCGGAGGCTATGCGACGCGACTGATTATGACACAAACTTTGATTAATATGATACAACTTTTTTGACAAATGGGTATTTGTCCATTTAAGCCAAAAAGACGCAAACATGAACTCATTTTAAGCTCTGTGCACACGCTGTGAAGCGTGATGCGTTTTTGTTAGCAGTATTTAACTCACCCAAAAAGTACTAATATCTACAACGGTAACAAAAAAAATGACTAAATAAATATTCTTCAGAAAATTAAGCGCATTATTACATTAAACGTAATAATATAACACGGTAACTAAACTTATAGACGGGTTCAGCAGTAACAACATAAACGCTCGGCTTTCGTGTTCATCACGTAACTTCCAGTAAACTCTGCGAAGAATAAATTACAACACGTAGATTACATAGGAAACCAAAACATTTGTTATTTTCGACGAGGCATTTGTTTAAGAGTTCAGTTTCAGCAACTAGTCAGACCATTAAACAAACAGAAACCGGAAGTAAAGTTCGGACCAGACGCTTATCGCATCACCGCACGTGCGCCCGATGAAACGGTCTATAGTAAAAATATCCTCAAAATAGCCCCGATCTAATACACTTTCTAACACTCAACTCATTATTTATTCAAATACAACAGCCAATAGCAAATCTTCAGGTGTACACCCTTCAATATTTTTATAATTTGCTTTAGTAGTAGTTTTGTTTATTAAAATTTGAATATGCAATGTGGTTGTCGTATGATATGCAGTAGATATAAAATTGTTATCCCCCCCAACTGTGGTTCCGCCCTAAAACACAATAGCATTTCTCATTTTTGAACAGTCACTTTTGGCAATTAATGCAACAAGAACGGCCAACTAACAAATCTCTACGTAAACATAAAACATTGATGCTGTCATCTTTTTCTAAATCATTTTTCACTTTTTCAGTTATTCAAATGCTAATGTTTAGTCAGGGAGCTCTTGTTGAGTCAAAACAGAAAGACAGTCTGATGATCTCGGTGTAGTTTGTTCCTTCGCATGCTTCTTTTGATGATTGTGAAAACTTGCTAAATGAGCGAATCTCTCTCCACAGATCGAGCAGCGGTACGGTTTCTCTCCGGTATGAACTCTCAGATGGGTTCTCAGGACATCCGATCGAGCGAACGTCTTCCCACACAGAGTGCATTTGTGAAGTCTTTCACCCGTATGAGTTCTCATGTGTGACACTAAAACGTCACGTCGACTGAAACTTTTCTCACAAACGCTACATTGATAAGGTTTCTCTCCGGTGTGAATTCTCTGATGAACTTTTAAAGTATTTAAATCAAAAAAGCACTTTCCACAGATGGAGCAGAGGCAAGTTTTCTCTCCGGTGTGAACTCTCTCATGGGCTCTCAGGACACCCATATAAATAAACGTCTTGTCACAGTGAGCGCATTTGAAAGGCTATTCAACTGTATGACGTTTACGATGCATAAATAAAGTGCTGTTACGATTAAAACTCATCCCACAAACATCGCAGTGATACGATTTTTCTTCTGTGTGGGCCTTTTGATGAACTCTGAAATGAGATGGATCAGCGAAGCTCTTTCCACAGTGAGAGCAGACGAAGGGTTTCTCTCCAGTGTGACTTCTCTCGTGGACTATCAGCTGAGGTTTCCGACTGTAACGTTTGTCGCAGTGTGAACATTGAAAGAGTTTTGGTCCAGAGTGAATTTGATGATGTTTCTTCACAGCTGGAAAATCCTTAAATGTTTTTTCACACTCACCGCACTGATACGATCTCTCATTGTTTTGTAAACACACGTGTGTCTTCAGATGGGATCCGTCGCTGAATCTCATCTCACAGTGAGGACACTTGTACGGTTCTTCTCCCGTGTGGCTTCTCTTATGAACATCAAGATTTTCTTCGGTGCTGAAATATTTGTCACATTCAGTGCAGTGGAAAGATTTTTCATCACTGTGTGTCATCATGTGGCGTTTCAGACCACGATAGAAGACAAAATCCTTCCCACACCGCTTACAGTGATACTGCTTCTTCTTCTCCTTGTGCTCTTCTGAATGAAGTTTCTGTTCTGTGTGTTTTCTCTCATGTCTCTCTAAACGTCTCTGTGTGCTGAATGTCTTTCCACAGGTGATGCAGGAAAGCGTTTGTGCTGTCCGTCGCTCTTTTGATGTTGAAGGCATTATTTCTCCATCACAACATGAATCACTCTTCACACCTAAAATGAACAAAATAGTAATTATAATATAACTTTTTATACATGACCAAAAACAAAATTACTTTTACATTTTAAACAGCAGCAGGGTAAAGCTTTAGCCCCATCGTAACTGCTAAATATGATAATAGACACACAAATTTGATATTATTAAATAATATAGTTTGATATTATTTTGTACTATAAATAGTGCAAGACGTTTGTTCACACAGATGAAATGCTGGACACATCATACAATCAATAGTTGCAGTTAGGGCTTTCAAAAGATTAATCATGATTAATTGCATAAAAAAGTGTTTTTGCATACTATATGTGTGTGCACTGTGTGAATTTTGTGTATATAAATATATATAATTAAGATTTTGATATTTTTATATATTTGGATTTTGATATTTTTATATATTTAGATTTGAATATTTTTTAATTACATATAAATTTAAAAAATATTATACATAATACAATTTTTCTTTTTATTAACAAGGCTGGAAACAATGGGAATTAACGTGAAAATATGAGAATTAACAGGAATAAACTATTAAATTCAAGCAACTGCAGAGTTGCCTATAACAGGGAACTTAAATGTAGGTATTACATTTAAAACAACAAGATTTAACACAATTTCAGCTGAATTTCTACCCTGCACATTCCTCAGTCACGCTGCTTACTGAAGGGCCACTGAGGCCACACCCCCTGCATGCACATACATTCTTCTATAATATGCATTGATTGCATTTCTTAAATCCGACACACAAAATAAGGTCAAAATGTCCATCTTTGTCCATCGTGTACATACATTTGTATAAAACTTCTTTGTGCTGTATGTAAGTTTTTTTTAAAGCTCACGTAACACACGCCTTTTCTGCATTTCTGATGTTAATCCGATAATGTACGAAAAAATGGAGGAGGAGTTACTAGTGGCCAGCTAATCTGTACATTGTGATTGGTCTGAATACCTCTGACGTCAGACAGAATGTGATGCTCCTTCCCATGTTTGAAATATACGTTTGCTAAGAGGAGTTAATTTACAGGCTGTGAGTAAGAATGTGCATTCAAATTGATTGAAAAGTCTAGCTCAATGAAAACGCAGTTAAATGACTGGATTTTTTCGTCTGAGGCATAGTATGTATGTATGTATCATCATTTACTTTGGGATATGTACCTTTTGCCTATCATTAACATGTACTAATACACACTTACACACCAAAGGAAATGTTAAATTGTCAATCAGATAATTGGTGCTCTTTAAATCAGTACTGACTAATCACAGTGTGAAAGTTGCTTCATAGCTTGAAAAGCTAGTTATGACAAACCCACATCTGAAAATACATTAAGCCCTCCTGACTGACACTACTGGAGTTTTCCTAAATTATTGTGAAATTTGGTTGCACTGCATGCATAGAAAAAATCTTAACAGACTTTGTTGACAAAAATCTATTTTTGAAAAACAACAAAAAAGAGGAATTACTTACCTGAAGGAATAAAATCGTCATCATCATCATCATGATTGTCATCACCACCATCATCGTGAATGTCATCATCATCATCCCCACCATTTTCATGATTGTCGTCATCATCATCATCATCATCATCATCACCACCACCATCATCATCATCATCATCACCACCATCGTGAATGTCATCATCACAATCATCGTGAATGTCATCATCATCATCATTACCACCAACACCATCATCATGAATGTCATCATCATCATCAAAGACCTCATCTTCCTCAGTGTGATCTTCCTCTTCTGTGGGTTCAGTTTTATTTTTCATCATGAGGTTCCTGCAATCGATGAGTTTAACTGAACACATCTTCAGTGTGGTCTGCAGGATCTGCTGCTGTTCTCCAGCGTTACAGACAGAATCCAGAGACTCTGTGGAGGTTTGATCATCCTGTAAGCCCTCATTACTGTCACACAGTGTAGTGTCCTGAGTGTCTGTGGGCTTTGACTCAGTATAACAGAGTAAAGTCAGACTGAGCTCGGAGTCCTGTGTGGAAGATTCACAACAAACCACATCCACATCCTAACAACACAACACACAGAGTAAGATTATAATAAATGTAATGCTGTCAAAAACAGGCAAAGGGTTCTTAAGATGTACAAACCTCTCCATTTAGTCCTTCATCTCCTCTTGACCTCAGCTTTGCCTCCAGTAACGCCACCTCTTTCTTCAGCTGAGAGATTTCTGTGATGAAATCATCAATATCCAGCATGGACAGATCAGTTCCTACTGATTTACAGCACATCACATCCATCTCATCTCTCATCATCAACGCTTAAATACACAGAGACAAGACTCTGTTTACACTCAATAAAACACTCAAGAATGAAAAACACTGAGGATACACAAACACATCACACGCGAGCTCTTTTCTTTCTTTCTAGGTTTATCGGCGGACCAAAGAGCTGCAGCGCCTCCTACTGTACTGGAGAGAGAAGACATTTGTCATTCATTACCCAACCATACCTTTACAGTTTTATGAATAATAAAAATACCCCCCCCCCCCCCCCAAAAAAAAAATTAATTTAGACTACTCAATTAATCTCTGACATCATGAATCGGTGTATGGAACTCAACAATTGTAATAATCAACAGAAGTAAGCTTTATGCTGCAATGTGTGCTGGCTATTTACACAATTTAAATGTAGATGCACTATAGTGGATGTATGAAGTTAGACATGATAAAGTAATCATATGTTCTTATTCAAGAGCAGTCATTTTAAGTTTACAATCATAGATAAAGCTGACATTTGAACTGAAACCATGATTAGGTTATACAGTTTACAACAGATTAATATAATAGTATATAACCGTTTATTTGGGTACCTGCACATGTGGGAATCCAGGGTAATGAGCAAGCAGACAAAATTGCCAAATAATCAATTAATATGGCAAAACCGAAAAGGGCTATAAACATTACACTCAGTAGATCGAAAGAAACATTTGATTTTAGAAGCCTGTCATAAGAAATGGCAAACAGTTTGGGATTAACAGGAAGACAATACAAAGTTCATAAAACCATAAAGAAAAGAAAGTAGAAAAGATTAAGTTATTTTTACACATCTATGAACAGGACATTCAAATCTAAATCATACCACATTATAGGTAAACGCAGTACAGATCTTTGTGATGTTTGTTTAACAGACGAAACTGTAGATTTAAAAGTTAAAAGATGAAATAGAAAGAAGAATGTCGGAAGAATTACAAGCAGGATGCAAAGAATTTCCTATAGCCGGCTTATAGACAAATATTTATGACATTTATATTGAGCATCACAGTAGGTGGCGGTATGCACCTTCAAAGTTGGTTCGCAACCCGCTATAAAACCAAAAGAAGAAGAAGAGTGGGACGCATGGAGAGAAAAATCTATCCTTAACCCAAAGGTTTATGAGTCTAAATTTGTATAAATGTTTTGCACATGACTGGACTTGTCCCGGCTACGCAAGGTTAAATGTTAAGCGGACTTTCCAGATGACCTGAGGAGGGCAGTAATACGCCGGTGAGGCGTCTAGCCTGCCGCAATTTTTAAAAGAAGAAGAAGAAGAAGAAGACGCCGCATGGGGAGTCTCTGCTGTCTGTCACGCTGGAGAACAGCAGCAGATCCTGCAGACCACACTGTAAATGTGTTCAGTCAAACTAATGGACAGTAAGAAACCTCACGATGAAGAAAAAAACAAAACCAACAAAAGAGAAACATCACACTGTTGATGAGGAGGATTATGATGATTATATTCATTCAGGTATCTTTCTTCTGTTGTCTTTTCACAATAATTCACTATCATGTCCCAACAAACACATAACGTTCCCACAACGTTACGGTTACGGGCTTTTTAGTATTTTTTAACCATAAATAACCTTCAAAATTCATAGAAAAATTTGTTCAACTGTGAAGACTTGATCGTTGGAGAAAACGTTTAAAACGTTTATTTAACACAAAACTTTTTTGCAATAATCGAAAAGCGAGCTGAATCCAGTTCCTGTAATATATCTGGGGTTTGGCATGGTGATAGACAAGAAAACTGGGTTTGACCCTGCATTGAACGTTTAAACCAAGGAACTGCAATTTATTGACTGGCCGGCTGGCTAAAAGGGAATCCCCATATACCTACATGTTAAAATGTCCAACTTTACAGTAGAAAATAATATGTTTACAGCCTGGTACCAAAAGTGTTTTTGGTCTATAGGCCTATAGCTAATTTTGCTCTTCATGACAACAGTGAGAGAGGTGATTTTTAATTTATAAAATGGTTTTAAGTTTAAATTATATTAAGCACTTAAAGCGGAAGTCCACCCTTAAACAACATTATGCTCCAACACTATATTTCATGACAGTAGTTGATTACATGACATGTAGTTGATTGTGCTGCCATCAAATGTACTAACTCCATATGAAAAAATTATGCTTTTAACTGCTACAGTATTCTGAACGTTCTAAATGGGGGCGGGTCTTGAGGCGAGATGATTGACAGCAGAGTCGTATAAAGAGAGAGTAACGAAACGCTTTGATCTCGCCGCCGCGCGGTCACGTGATTAATGTAACATTCTACAGTTCCAAACCAAGCCGGGCTGTCAATCTGTTTGCTTAGGTTTTCAGCTATTTTTTGGAAATATTAGCTTGTAATGTGAATTGATTACTTTACTCGTAACTTTTTTTTACTAGGGAGTGATGGAAATACAGTAAATCACTATATAAAGATAAACAGTTAATGGTGACCCAAAGATTACTGTGGTTATATATAGCCACTACAGCAACACAGTTTATCTTTTATTTTGTAGCAAAAATATGGCTATATAAATGGCTATCAATCTGCTAAAAACATAATTCCTAAAATAAAATCACAAAAAAGATTGCAGACGCGGTTATTTGTAACAGTGAAACAAAACAGATACACACTAAATTCATATTTAATTATATTTATAGAACACATTAAATGTTAATATAATAATACATTATTTTCGAGAATACATCACTCATATAAGGCTTCCTACCAAACACAAGGAAACACATAGCAGCATTGTGAAGCAGTGTGAATTTCCTATGAGGCATTTAGCTTCTCGCTGTTGCCCCCTAGTGTTACTCGATAAAAAGATATGATAAGTATATTAAAGTAGATGGCCACAACCAGTAATAAAATATGAAACCATTAAATCTATATTATTCACACATTATACACAACTCATTAAAATATAAACATTTTCCTAGTTATTATTAACGATAATTATTACCTACAGCAGAGTTCATAAAATACCACTGTTGACTATATTCCTTAAATGTCCGAAAATGTAAAGAGAAACAGTAATTTCATCGATTTACCAGCAGGTTTTTCGCGGACTCAGGTAATGTAAAATGGTAAAAATATCTAAAACATAATTTGGCTTAGTTGTTGCTTGTTTTGTGTAACTACGGTAAACATACTACGTAGAAAGTTATTATCATGTTGTTGTTATTATGAACACGAGCAAAGCAAGCTAATAATAGCTCATACTGTGCAGCTGTCAATCAAAGAACGTTATCATCTACTGTCAATCAGAGTCATATAATAATAGAGTTACGACACTCACATAGACGTCTGTTGTAAGAATGGAATGCGGAAGTAACAGCGTGTCATGTAGAGACCCATAGTTCCAAACGCAGCACTGAAGCCCAGAACAAAAAGAGGCGTTTCCCAATTTGGGGGCATTTTCCAACTGAAATAGGTGTTTTTCCACCTCTTTGTCTGATTGGCTCAAATTGAGTGGGCGATTTCCCCATCATCAACTCCAATATTTGATGCAGCGATGAGCGCCGCCTGCTACCGAGAGAGATCGCCTGCATATGCATGTAAGTGAATTGTTGCCGATTTGTGCAATGCTTTTGATTAATGTACGTTAATTTGTTGCTTGCTACCGACTAAGTTCATTGTAACTTTCAGTCACAATATTGCATGAAGCTTTGACCTGAAGTAGGGAAAACATACTTTACATGCATTTAAAGGTGCAGTTTGTAAATTTTAGCGGCATCTGAGGTTGCGAATTGCAACCAACGGCTTAATCCACTGCTCGCCCCTCGCTTTTGAAACACATAGAAAAGCTACGGTAGCCACCACCGAATAAAAATGTGTCTGTTAACGGCTTCTGTAGAAAAATTGTTGGACAAAATGGCGAATTCAATGTAAGGGGACCCTCTGTGTATGTAGATAAAAAGGTATCGTTCTAAGTTAATAAACACATAACGGTTCATTATGAAAGGTCTTTATACACCCCTGATAATTTAGTTTTGTATATTATTTTGCATTTCTATCAAGAGATCCTTCTAAAAATCACACACTGCACCTTTAAACGCAGCAAGTAAGCAATGCATGCAAACAAACGAGGAATGACACTCATACACCACAATTAGATCATCAGGTCGCATACTTTGGAATTGGAAGATAAATAATTATTCAGTCTAAAGAAACAAGTAAAATGTGTAAGTATTTCTCCAAATGTGCACACCTTGGACTTAAGACCCCCATAATGACGGGAGCAGACGCGAATAGGTATGTCCCCTTACGAAAATTAAAGTTTTATTGTGGTAAAGGTGTAGTAACCATGTTTTTTGTTGTATTGATTACTATCAGCAAAACTATGGTTTTATTACACTAATCATGGTTGTCAAAACCATGGTTATTTCGCGGTTACCATGGTTTTACTACAGTAACCATGGTTAATTTTTGTAAGGGTCTCGTTATTTTATTTAACATTTCCAGCTGTCTAACATATATTTTGATTATAAGAAATGCTAAACAAAATATTTGTAACATTATTCAGTCATTTCAAACTAACACCTAAATGGACATTTTCTGCTATTGTTATTTTTGACAAGTAAATTCGTGTTTGGGAGAAAACAAGCAGCTGTCAGTCCATATTATATTGATTGGCGATCGTAGTGGTGCAGCAGGAAGTTTGTTTTCCCTACAGCAGTGGTTCTCAAACTGGGGGCCGCGAGATGGTGCCAGAATTTATCATAAATTCTGTGTAATGAAACCTCAGAAAAATAAGGCTACTAACCAACAGCAATACGTTGTATAATATGTTTTGTTTAATTTAATTGTTTAAGTTTTATGTCATACATTTTCTTTTGGGGGGCCGTGAAGGGATGCACCGTACCCAAGGGGGGCCGCACGCTGAAAAAGTTTGAGAACCACTGCCCTACAGTACTTCTGGTCAAAGCCACTATCTTGCGATATAGGCATATTTGTGTCTCTTTAGCCTGTGTCACTTTAGCGGTTTACCTCTGCAGTGCAAGTAATGATATTTTGCATAATTTTTATATGGCTACACACAGTTATAATATGTCATTGTCTTTATTGTGTCTTTAGGTAAAGAGAACAGGGGTCCTCAAATGAACACACTGGAGCAAGCCACTGACTCGATCACAGCGTAAACTGGTAATGTAACTTAGGGATGTGCAAAAATATCGATACAGCTAACTATCGAGATAGTTAGCTGTATTGATAGTTTGTCAGTATTTTGATCTCTACTGTCGATATTTTTAAAAACCATCAAATCCCTCTGTGTGCGTCAAGCAACCTCCTCTGCCGCTGCTGTAGTTGTCACTGTCCAGTTGTCTGTCATATTCAGCCAATGTCTCAGAAGTTAGAGGGAGTGAGAAAATGGCAGAAAATGTAAAAACACCTGCAGCTTTCAAAGAGCTGCAGGTGTTCAGCTTAATTTTTTTTTACATTTTTGATCAAAAAAGAAAAAGCTTTGCAATGTATCACAACATGCAATGCATTGTACTATATCGTGATATGTATCGTATCCTGACCCATGCAGCGCGATACATATCGTATCGGGAGTAGTTTTTATTACACACCTTTTAGAATATTTTGCACTTAAACTGAGAATTTGTTTTTGGAATGTAGCTATGCGATCAATAAACTGATCCTAATGTTGTTTTTGTTTTTTGTCACCTTTTTTTTCTTGTATATTAATTTCTACTTTTTAGTTTCTGTTTTTATTACACTTCTCTAAGAGAATATTGAATTTAAAATAATTTGTTTTAAGTGTTAGACTATGAGTTTGGCTATATGGTTAGTCAATAAACTGATCCTAATGTTTAACTTTTTCTGAGTCATCATTTCAGGTCCACATATTTTATTTATTATAATTCATTTTATAATCCAATATCATTAATACATATAAAGCCCATTCTATAAAAATATGACAAGTTAGACCAATTTTATATTTCATGTGCTTTTATATTTGTATTGATGGGGGGGACCCTAATACACTTACAAGTTAATTATGAATAACTTGCGTAAAAGCAATGTAAATTGCTGTCTAGTGATCTGTAGAAGGTATTTGGTTTTAATGGTGCTCATCTGTTGATTTGGTGCAGTTATGTCACACTTATAGCTTTTATGAAAAAGGCTTACACTGTAATATAATAAAATTTGTTGTGCGTTTGCCTTATATAAATAAAACACATATCACTCTCTCTGTTGCTTGTTTTCTGTGTTATTTACACATTGAATCGCAACTACATACTGTTCTGGCATGGTATAAAATGGTTTATGAATGATTCAAGATTACTTCATAGTTTTTGAATATATTACGTTGAATGATCTTTCTTTTTTTATTTTGGCACAATAAATAGTTTGTATCCCTTTGCATATGTATTTATTTGTCTGACTGAATTAACCATGATTTTACTACAGTTAATACCAAAAACATGGTTACTTTAGTAAAACCATGGTTAAACTGTGTAGTTTTGCTGATAGTAATCAATACACCAAAAAAACATGGTTACTACACTTTTACCACAATAAAACCATGGTTAATTTTCGTAACGGTACATTATTGATATGTAGTTGTATTCCCTTTTAGCGAGTTACAATTATGTCACACGTTTCTTTAGGCGTATTTGTAAAGAAAACGTTTCCATCCGTCCGCCCTTAGGTACTCAGAAAAAGAGACAATCTGCATTATTTTTTATTCCTGTATTTTGCGGTACATAAATCATTGATCAAGCGAAAACGCAAAAGTAAAAAATAATGACGTATGGCTTTTTAGGGCTTCCGTACATTTTTGATTGGATGGTTAAAAATGCCCCAATTGGGAAACACCCGTTTTTGTTCCGCAGAGACCTATACTTGTGCGGTGCTGTTGTGCATCAGTTATTACACTATAAAATATTGTACTGTATAACAGGAAGTTTGGAGCGAATGGGCTACAATAAGTGCTCAAAGTGAAGATGGCTTGTGGGAAAATCTGTTCTGGCACATGTAAATTTGAGAATGGTATGAGGGAGTGATGGGGGCTCCTCAAGTTATCTACTCTCATCTCCACAGTTTCGAGCACATTCAGCATAAGCTTGTTGTGACAGCATGAGACATCCAGCAGAGCAACCACTGTTCTGTATGCAGTTTCATCATGTCTAGTGTCATCCGCAAACAGTCTTACATTTTTTGTATTAAAACCTTTGGTTCTGTTTAAAGTATTATTTTTTCATTCATGAAAGTAAAATTAGCAAGCTTTTAATTGCTGTAAATTTATGGATAGCCTACATGATCAGTGTTTATGTCAAAAAATAATTTAGAAATTTGAAAAAGTTTGTACTCTAAAAAAATATTTTATTTTTAACAAACAGGAGATAAAGAATTTACAAACGTGTTTGGAGCCTTCAGCACTCGGACAGTCACAACACCTGAGTGTTTTGAAAAGCATTGCTTCAAAAGGTTCTTATCTCACCATATACAGAGGTACAAAGTCATCATAAACAGTAAATCCAAGGGATTTATAAATAATATTATGAATGCAATATTTCCATTTGTTTACAGCATAACATGTAATTTCTTACGAGGCTACAGGTGAAGCGGCTCCTAACGCCTTCTAAAGTCTCATAATCAGTCCTCATTTATGTCCAAGAGACTCAATAAAAATATATTACATTTTAGTCCTTTATACAAATTGATTTTTTTTAAATGTTTATGTTGTCAGGGTCTCATCACCATCCACATCATCAGTCACTCCTCCCACTTGTTCCCTCTCTCCTGAATTCTAATCACTTACACCTGTGTCCCATCACCATATCCCTTTAAATATCTCTCTGTTCCCTTCACTCCTTGTCTTGTCTCATCAAAAATGGACACCTAGACTCACCTGTACTACTCACCTTGGACTTACCTGATTATCCTCGTTTACCCTCCGTGAATCCTCCGATCTCCTCCTGCAAAAGTTAAATTTTTATTCTACAGCTAAGTGCATTCCAGAACTTTGCATATCCAATTTATTCACCTATTATTTCTCTGCTTCAGTGTGTGTTTCAATAAAGTACTATTATCCTTACTTTCATTCTACTTCCTGGCTCTGAGTGTAACAGAAGACCAGCCGAAGAAACGCAAAACACTGTTGATCCCGAGAGGACTCCAATTCGCGATCGCTTCGCAGAACTGGTCCAGGTAGTTCGACTGTCATTACTGCCTTCTCCCCCTATAAATCCACCTTCTGTACTCGAAGACATCTTACACTCTGCTCGCCAGCTATTGCTTCCTCAAAACCCCGCTGCTTCGTCAGCTGCCTCTGCTAGTCCCATGGCCCGTCCAGCGTCATTCACCGGTGAGGCAGAGGATTACAGCATTTTTTTTTTGCTTCAGGTATCTGTATACTTCCAAATGCAACCACATCAGTTTTCTAATGACTTGCCACAAGTGGCTTTTATCATCTCCCCATTGTCTGGTCGAGCTCTCAAATGGACACAATCCCTCTGAAACTCAAATTATATTATCCCTGTCTAGTTTTATTCAACATTTCAAGGACGTATTCGGCCAGACAGTGGCAGACATCTCACGTCCATGATCTTCAGTTAATACTTATGCCATAAAATTCCACACTTTAGCTGCATCTAGTGGTTGGAATGAGACCATCCTTATAACTGCCTTTCATGTTCTAAACTCTCACATCTGTCAGCTCATAGTAGTGTATGACGATAACATTGGTCTAGAAAATCTCATCTAGAAAACCATCTGCCTTTCTCAACATCTGTCAGCCTGCGAGGATGTCCCCACCGCTGCTCTACCTCTGCCTCCGTCTGCCTCCTCTGTTCCTCCAGCCCCTGAACCCATGCAAGTCGATTCCACACATCTATCAGCCTCTGAATGCCAACACTTTATCCGACTAAAGCTCCTTCTCTACTGTGGAGGAGACAAACATGTAATCACAGACTGTCCAGTCTGTCCTCCTCGCCCAACGGTAAGACCATTGAGAGCCCTCCGGTCAAACACCAAGTGGAAATACCCAAGGAATACCGGCCATTCCAGGATGTGTTTAGTAAACAGTTGGCAACCAAACTTCCGCCTCATTGGCCATGGGACTGTGCCATCGACCTGCTACCTGGAGCTACACTACCTAAGGGTCGTATCTACCCTCTGTCTGTCCCGGAACAAAAAGTCATGGGTGAGTATGTGTAGGAGGCTTTGCAACAACCGTCCATCAACTTCCCTTGCCGCTTCCAGCTTCTTCTTTGTAGCAAAAAAGGATGGTGGTCTGAGACCGTGCATCGATTACAGACATTTCAATTCCCAGATGGTCAAATTTAGCTATCCCCTTCCTCTGGTTCCTGCCGTGCTAGAACAACTGTGTGGGGCTCATATCTTCTCCAAGCTGGACCTGCGAAGCGCCTATAACCTGATTTGTATCCACCAAGGTGACCAGAAGACGGCCTTCGTAACCCCCTCAGGTCACTATGAGTACTGAATCAAGCCCTTCAGACTCTCCAACTCGCCAGCGGTCCATTTGTACCTGAAGCTGGAAAAGTGCGAGTTCCATACCATCACTGTACAATTCCTCGGATATATCATCAATCAACATGAAGTTCAAATGGACCAGAGGAAGGTAGAGACTATTCACAACTGCCCCCTGCCTACTACCGTAAAGCATCTGCAATGGTTTCTAGGGTTCGCCAACTTCTATCACAGGTTCATTAATAATTATAACCTTATCAGTGCTTCCCTTCACCTCTTCCTTAAAGTGGTTTAACAAGTCTCTCAAAATTACTCCTAAAGCCATCACCACCTTTAACCACCTTCAGGAAGCCTTTTTGTCTGCACCTGTCCTCGTCCATCACAATCAAGATCTTCCATTCTTCGTTAAAGTGGAGGCTTTATCCACAGGGGTAGGAGCCATTCTCTCCCAGCGGCAGGGGAATCCTCCCAGACTCCATCCATGTGCCGCCTACTCCAGAAAACTGTCCCTGGCGGAGCGGAACTACGACATAGGTAATTGAGAATTGCTCGCCATCAAACTCGCCCTATAAGAGTGGAAGCATTGGCTGGAGGGCGCTAATCATTCCTTTTGAAGTCATCACTGATCACAGAAACCTTGAATACCTTTGTGATGCTAAAAGACTGAACTCACGCCACGCCCATTGGGCACTGTTCTTCACTCAATTCGGTTTCACCGTCACCGGCAGGCCGGGCAGTAAAAACCTTAAAGCAGATACCCTCTCACGTCTCCATAATTCAACTGCTGTGGATCTCCAATCTGAGACCATTCTCCCTCCAGCCATGTTCGTCAACCCAATCATCTGGGATCTTGGATTCCGCTCACTCTACTCTAGGCTCTGCACATCCAAGTAGCAGGTGCACCCTCTTGCCCCTCAGTCAATGATACTGGTGGCCATCCATCTCCCAGGATGTCTCCTGGTTAGACATGCGCGGTTGGCAGTTACAGCTGCGGACTCCGCGGATAAACCGTGGATTGGGCGGATGACGTGACAAAATATAATATTTTAATTAAATTCGGGCGGGTGGCGGATCGACTGCTTGTTATTAGCTGTGTCCTAAGCATGCAACCTTAAAAGGTGAGCACTCCGTCTTTCAAGGTGGCAGCCTCAGAAGTTCGCGAAGAGAACTGAAATGAGACGGTCTAGCCTTCTGAGGACCCATAATTTGCGTCACCTGTTGCACGCGCCCCCAGTAGCACCCACCGCGCCTGTCAGCAGAAAACAGCGGAGACATTTCTGACTTATTAAAATAAATATGTAATCAAAAATATTAATTTATTTTAGAAAATATGACATATTGATGTAGATTAAACTATTCAACAGTATATCAAATTATCAACCTCAGAAATATACGCAACATAAACAGAATAAAACAAAACATAACTTGTAATACTAAAACAGTGACAAGAAAAAGTTTTTTATACAATTTTACTTTATAAAGGTTTTAATTGTTTGGGATAGCATCGGCTGTTAAGGATCCATTCGTTCTATCATTAACAGCGCAGAGAAATGAGGACGCATTTTGACATAGCTTTTATCAACGCCGGCGAAGGAGGTACATGGCAAACTCAAAAAATGAGAATTAAAAACAAAGGAAATAGAATGTCAGAAAAGGGTTGCCTGGAATAAGTTTTACAAAGTGTTAAATCAGGATGACACCAGTGCAGACTATGTAATTTGTGCGTTTAATTTAGGCTATTTATTTATTTATTTTTGTCCCATGTGCGCCGATTGGAGACTGAGTTCACTGGTGATATTCTAGAGCTTTCTAGTCTCGCGGCTGTCATCAGCAGCGCCTTGCATCGCCCAGTCAGCGGATGGCGTTGGTGCGGATAAATGGCGGACGGATGATGAGTTTTGTGATGCGGTTGTGGATGAAATAATAGCCCATCCGCGCATCTCTACTCCTGGTACGTACAAGGTTGCTCAGTCTGCGCCATAACCAACACCCCTAGAAAACTCCCTGTAGGTAAATTAGTGCCACTGCCCATTCCTCAACAGCCATGCCACCTAGGTGTTGATTTCATGACCGACCTGCCCAAGTCCCAAATTTTTACTTAGTAGTGATCGACAGATTTTCTAAGGGGTGCAAACTTGTACCTATGCCCAAACTCACTACCGCCTTTGAAACCGCCAACGCCCTCTTCAACCTTGTATTTCGCAACTTCGGAATCCCAGAGGATATAGTCTCAGAAAGAGGACCCCAATTCATTTCAAAAGTCTGGCAAGCCTTGTTCACACTCCTGCGGGTCACTATCAGCTTATCTTCTGGATATCATCCACAGATAAACAGTCAGACTAAATGAAAGATCCAAGTGATTGGTTGTTTCCTCCATACCTACTGTCACCAGTACCAAGAAAGCTGGAGCCGCTATCTCCCCTGGGCAGAATATTCCCAGAGCTCCCTGTCACAATCCACGATTGTGTTAACCCCTTTCCAATGCTATCTCGGTTACCAACCTCCTCTTTTCCCCTGGTCAGGTGAGCCCTCGGCGGTTCCAACTGTATACTATTAATTCCATCAGAGTGAGGGGGTTTGGGACTCGGCGTACATGCATCTCCAGCAGGCTGGGCAGAAACATCAAGATCAAGCCAACAGGAGAGAAGCACAGCATCGCTCCGACACCCCCGAGTACCAACCCTCGCCAAAAGGATTGGCTCTCTCCACCCGGGATATCCGCCTCAGCCAGCCTTGCCTTATGCTGAGTCCTCCTGACTACTTTCACTGTGCAGAGGTAGCTGAATGAAGTCACCTACAGATTCAACTTACCTCCTAAGTACAGGATAACACCTTTTCATGTCTCCCTGGTAAAACCCTTTACTGATCCTGTTTCTCTTCCTTTCACAGATCCTGACATCACAGCTGTGCCTCCTCCCGTTCCCATGGAAGAGGAGCCCATCTGTCGAGTACGCAACATCATGGACTCTTGGGGGCGATGTCCTCGAGTGGAATACCTAGTTGACTGGGAGGACTATTGTCCAGTGAAACGCTCGTGGGTGCCCCGTTAGGACATCTTGGACCCCACTCTCCTCACTCAGTTATACTCCAATCACCCCGATTGCCTGGCTCCCAGGCCACGAGGTAGACCTTGCCTCTGTATTCCCCCCTCAACAGCCATCAAGAGCCGCCTCGGGAGGAGGGGGTACTGTCAGGATACCATCACCATCCACATCATCAGTCACCCCTCCCACTTGTTCCCTCTCTCCTGAATTCTAATCACTTACACCTGTGTCCCATCACCATTTCCATTTAAATATCTTTCTGCTCCCTTTACTCCTTGTCTGGTCTCATCACAAATGGACACCTAGACTAACCCGTACTACTTACCCTGGACTTACCTGATTATTCTTGTTTACCCTCCAGGAATCCTCTGATCTCCTCCTGCAACAGAGACATTGTTATTCTACAGCTAAGTGCATTCCAGAACTTCACATATCCAGTTTACTCACCTATTATTTCTCTGCTTCAGTGTGTGTTTCAATAAAGTACTATTAGACTTGCCTTCAGTCTACTTTCTGGCTCTGAGTGTGACGTGTGCTGTAAATGTGTGAATAAGCAATTGCGCGTTGTTGTCTCGTTTGTAGGTGCATATTACTATTGCGCTCTTTAAATTACAAATACAATATTTTAGTTGGTCAATGGCGTGTTTTAGTGGACTCAAAATAGCATCGCGCCAACAATGCGCCTGAACACACCTCATTTTCAGACCAGAACGCCGTGGGTGCACAAATGGGCGCAAATTCATTTGCTATTTAAACAACATGATGCTGGAAATGAAAATAGTAAATGCACCATGCTGAAACTAGAAAAAAAAACACTTGCATTGTGCCGGGTGTATGATAGGGCCCACAGATACAGAATCTCAATTCATCATTCTTAGTGTTAGTTAGTTAGTTAGTTAAAGTTTATTTCGGTCAATTTCAAAAAAGAAAAGAAAAAAAGACAATTTACAAGCAAACGTAAACACAAACATTACATTGCAATATAAACAATTATTTAAAAAAAAAGAAAAGGTTGACCGAAAAGGTATTGGCTGAAGCGTATGCTTATTACGCCAATCCTTTTTACATATCATTTGTTTTACACACAACACAAAAACCCAAATTCATCTTACATGTAATGACTAAAAGAAAAGAAACTAAGTTTGATTTGCTTTATATAGTGTAATCTTTTTTTTTTAAATAATTTCTTAAATCTACTAATGGATTTGCAAATTTTCATCTCGTCATCGAGGCTATTCCACAGTGTAACTCCTTGAACTGACAAACTTCTTTGTTTAACATTAGTTCTAATTCGGGGTTTACTTAACATAAGAGTTCCTCTAAGATCATAGGAGATTGATTTCATTTGAAACAAGTTCTGGACACAGTCAGGAAGTTTATTATTTATTATTTTAAACATTATTTTAACTATTTTGAATTCCACTAAGTCTTCAAATTTTAATAAATTGGAATTTGTAAATAACTTGTTGGTTGGGTGAAGATAATCTGTTTTATTTATAGTCCGTATAGCACGTTTTTGGAGAATTACAATTAGTTTTATTATTGTTTTGTATGTATTTCCCCAAATCTCTACGCAATAAGTCATATACGGCAGTATTAGAGACTGGTAAAGTATTTTTAAGGCCTTTAAATCAAGAATATGTTTTGTTTTAGACAAAATAGCCAGAGTCTTAGAAATCTTTGACTTTATGTAAGTTATGTGGGGTTTCCAACTAATCTTATGATCAATAATGACACCTAAAAATTTAATTTCATTTACCATTTCTAATTCAAAATTGTCAATTCTAATCTCGACGTTTGTATTTATTTGTTTGTTACTAAATAGCATAAATTTAGTTTTATTTAAATTTAATGACAGTTTATTTCCACAAACCATTTTTTTAACATTTTAACACATTTTAACATTTTTAATACATTTTAAAGTGTAAAAATGAAAAGAGAATTTAATTGTTTCATGTTTCTTTTAGATGTGAAGAGTGAATCATGTTGTGATGGAGAAGTGACGTCCTCAACATCAAAAGAGCAACAGACAGCACAAGCTCTTTTCTGCATCACCTGTGGAAAGACATTCAGCTCACAGAGACGTTTAGAGAGACATGAGAGAAAACACACAGAACAGAAATTTCATTCAGAAGAGAAGGAGAAGAAGAAGGAGTTTCACTGTCAACAGTGTTGGAATGTTTGCGGCTCTTCCTCTAATCTGAATGCCCACATGAAGAAACACAGTGGTAAAAAACGTTTCTACTGCACTGAATGTGGCAATTATTTTAGCACCAAAGAAAATCTTAAAGTTCATCAGAGAGTTCACACAGAAGAAAAAGCATACGAGTGTCCTCACTGTGAGATGAGATTCAGAAAAAAAGCCTATCTGAAGACACACATGCCTTTACACACCAATGAGAGAACGTATGAGTGCAGCAAATGTGGAAAAACCTTTAGGGATTCAAGTTCATTAAAATCACACCAGAATATTCACTCTGAAGAGAAACTCTATCAATGTTCACACTGTGATAAAGTGTTCGGTCATGAATCTAATCTTATAGTCCATGAGAGAGTTCACACTGGAGAAAAACCTCATCACTGTAGTGTTTGTGGGAAGAGTTTTAGGAGTCAGTCAAAATTTCTAGTGCATCAGAGAACTCATTCTGGAGAGAAACCTTTCAAATGCTCTCAGTGTGACAAGACGTTTACTCAACTAGATTCCCTGGAGACACATGAGAGAGTTCACACTGGAGAGAAACCTCATCACTGTAGTGTTTGTGGGAAAACCTTTAGGAGTCAGTCAAAGTTTCTAGTGCATCAGAGAACTCATTCCGAAGAGAAAACTTTCAAATGCTCTCAGTGTGACAAGACATTTACTCAACTAGATTTCCTGGAGGCCCATGAGAGAGTTCACACTGGAGAGAAACCTCATCACTGTAGTGTCTGTGGGAAGAGTTTTAGGAGTCAGTCAAAGTTTCTAGTGCATCAGAGAACTCATTCTGAAGAGAAACCTTTCGAATGCTCTCAGTGTGACAAGACATTTACTCAACTAGATTCCCTGGAGACACATGAGAGAGTTCACACTGGAGAGAAACCTCATCACTGTAG
This sequence comes from Misgurnus anguillicaudatus, assembly GCF_027580225.2. Taxonomy (NCBI): domain Eukaryota; kingdom Metazoa; phylum Chordata; class Actinopteri; order Cypriniformes; family Cobitidae; genus Misgurnus; species Misgurnus anguillicaudatus. The sequence continues at coordinate 2,888,304 of NC_073349.2, forward strand.
TGTTTGTGGGAAAACTTTTAGGAGTCAGTCAAAGTTTCTAGTGCATCAGAGAACTCATTCTGAAGAGAAACCTTTCGAATGCTCTCAGTGTGACAAGACATTTACTCAACTAGATTCCCTGAAAACCCATGAGAGAGTTCACACTGGAGAAAAACCTCATCACTGTAGTGTCTGTGGGAAGAGTTTTAGGAGTCAGTCAAAGTTTCTAGTGCATCAGAGAACTCATTCCGAAGAGAAACCTTTCAAATGCTCTCAGTGTGACAAGACATTTACTCAACTAGATTCCCTGGAGGCCCATGAGAGAGTTCACACTGGAGAAAAACCTCATCACTGTAGTGTCTGTGGGAAGAGTTTTAGGAGTCAGTCAAAGTTTCTAGTGCATCAGAGAACTCATTCTGAAGAGAAACCTTTCGAATGCTCTCAGTGTGACAAGACATTTACTCAACTAGATTTCCTGGAGGCCCATGAGAGAGTTCACACTGGAGAGAAACCTCATCACTGTAGTGTCTGTGGGAAGAGTTTTAGGAGTCAGTCAAAGTTTCTAGTGCATCAGAGAACTCATTCTGAAGAGAAACCTTTTGAATGCTCTCAGTGTGACAAGACATTTACTCAACTAGATTTCCTGGAGGCCCATGAGAGAGTTCACACTGGAGAAAAACCTCATCACTGTAGTGTCTGTGGGAAGAGTTTTAGGAGTCAGTCAAAGTTTCTAGTGCATCAGAGAACTCATTCCGAAGAGAAACCTTTCAAATGCTCTCAGTGTGACAAGACATTTACTCAACTAGATTCCTTGGAGGCCCATGAGAGAGTTCACACTGGAGAAAAACCTCATCACTGTAGTGTCTGTGGGAAGAGTTTTAGGAGTCAGTCAAAGTTTCTAGTGCATCAGAGAACTCATTCTGAAGAGAAACCTTTCGAATGCTCTCAGTGTGACAAGACATTTACTCAACTCGATTGACTGGAGGCCCATAAGAGAGTTCACACTGGAGAGAAACCTCATCACTGTAGTGTCTGTGGGAAGAGTTTTAGGAGTCAGTCAAAGTTTCTAGTGCATCAGAGAACTCATTCTGAAGAGAAACCTTTTGAATGCTCTCAGTGTGACAAGACATTTACTCAACTAGATTTCCTGGAGGCCCATGAGAGAGTTCACACTGGAGAGAAACCTCATCACTGTAGTGTCTGTGGGAAGAGTTTTAGGAGTCAGTCAAAGTTTCTAGTGCATCAGAGAACTCATTCTGAAGAGAAACCTTTCGAATGCCCTCAGTGTGACAAGACATTTACTCAACAAGATTCCCTGGAGGCCCATGAGAGAGTTCACACTGGAGAAAAACCTCATCACTGTAGTGTCTGTGGGAAGAGATTTAGGAGTCAGTCACAGGTTCGAGTGCAACAGACAACTCATTCTGAAGAGAAACCTTTCGAATGCCCTCAGTGTGACCATACATTTACTCAACAAGATTCCCTGGAGACCCATGAGAGAGTTCACACTGGAGAGAAACCTCATCACTGTAGTGTCTGTGGGAAGAGTTTTAGGAGTCAGTCAAAGTTTCTAGTGCATCAGAGAACTCATTCTGAAGAGAAACCTTTCGAATGCCCTCAGTGTGACAAGACATTTACTCAACTAGATTCCTTGGAGGCCCATGAGAGAGTTCACACTGGAGAAAAAACCTCATCACTGTAGTGTCTGTGGGAAGAGTTTTAGGAGTCAGTCAAAGTTTCTAGTGCATCAGAGAACTCATTCTGGAGAGAAACCTTTCTAATGCTCTCAGTGTGACAAGACATTTACTCAACTAGATTCCCTGAAGACCCATGAGAGAGTTCACACAGGAGAGAAACCTCATCACTGTAGTGTCTGTGGGAAGAGTTTTAGGAGTCAGTCAAAGTTTCTAGTGCATCAGAGAACTCATTCTGGAGAGAAACCTTTCAAATGCTCTCAGTGTGACAAGACATTTACTCAACTAGATTCCCTGAAGACCCACGAGAGAGTTCACACTGGAGAGAAACCTCATCACTGTAGTGTCTGTGGGAAGAGTTTTAGGAGTCAGTCAAAGTTTCTAGTGCATCAAAGAACTCATACTGCTGAAAAACCTTACCAATGCTCTCAATGTGAGAAGACGTTTACTGAGTCAAGTCAGTTAAAATCCCATGAGAGAGTTCACACTGGAGAGAAACCTCATCAATGTAGTGTTTGTGGGAGGAGTTTTGGACAGCGTCATCATTTAGTGAGACATCAGAAAACTCATACAGGTGAAAAACCTTACAAATGCTCTCAGTGTGACAAGACTTTTACTGAGTCAAGTTCCTTAAAAAAACACGAGAGAGTTCATACAGGAGAGAAACCTTACAAATGCTCTCACTGTGAGAAGACGTTTACTCAGTCAAGTAACTTAAAAAACCACGAGAGAGTTCATACAGGAGAGAAACCCTACCAATGCTCTCACTGTGAGAAGACGTTTACTGAGTCAAGTTCCTTAAAAAAACACGAAAGAGTTCATCCCGGACAGAAGCCTTTCAATTGCTCTCACTGTGAGAAGACGTTTACTGAGTCAAGTTCCTTAAAAAATCATGAGAGAGTTCACACTGGAGAGAAACCTCATCAATGTAGTGTTTGTGGGAGGAGTTTTGGACAGCGTCATCATTTAGTGAGACATCAGAAAACTCATACAGGTGAAAAACCTTACAAATGCTCTCAGTGTGACAAGACTTTTACTGAGTCAAGTTCCTTAAAACTCCACGAGAGAGTTCATACAGGAGAGAAACCTTACAAATGCTCTCACTGTGAGAAGACGTTTACTCAGTCAAGTAACTTAAAAAACCACGAGAGAGTTCATACAGGAGAGAAACCCTACCAATGCTCTCACTGTGAGAAGACGTTTACTGAGTCAAGTTCCTTAAAAAAACACGAAAGAGTTCATACAGGAGAGAAGCCTTTCAAATGCTCTCACTGTGGGAAGACGTTTACTGAGTCAAGTTCCTTAAAAAATCATGAGAGAGTTCATACAGGAGAGAGGCCTTACAAATGTTCCCAGTGTGAGAAGACATTTGCTCGATCAGGTCACTTAAAAATCCATGAGAGAATTCATACAGGAGAGAAGCCTTTCAAATGCTCCCAGTGTGAGAAGACGTTTGCTCGATCAGGTCAGTTACAAATCCACAAGAGAATTCATACAGGAGAGAAGCCTTACAAATGCTCTCAGTGTGAGAAGACGTTTGCTCAATCAGGTCACTTAAAAATCCATGAGAGAATTCATACAGGGGAGAAACCTTACTTCTGTTCTTACTGTGGAAAGAGCTTCGCTGATCCAAGTAGTTTTAGAGTCCATAAGAGAGTTCACACTGTAGAGAAACATCATCACTGTAGTGTCTGTAGGATAAGTTTTACGAGTCAGTCAAAGTTTCTAGTGCATCAGAGAACTCATACTGGTGAAAAACCTTACCAATGCTCTCAGTGTGAGAAGACGTTTGCTCGATCAGGTCCCTTAAAAATCCACGAGAGAATTCATACAGGAGAGAAGCCTTACAAATGCTCTCACTGTGAGAAGACTTTTACTGAGTCAAGTTCCTTAAAAATCCATGAGAGAATTCATACAGGAGAGAAGCCTTACAAATGCTCTCAGTGTGAGAAGACTTTTACTGAGTCACGTTCCTTAAAAATCCATGAGAGAATTCATACAGGAGAGAAGCCTTGCAAATGCTCTCACTGTGAAAAGAGCTTCGCTCATCCAAGAAATTTAAGAGTTCATCAGAGAGTTCACACTGTAGAGAAAACTCATCACTGTAATGTCTGTGGGAAGAGTTTTAGGGATCATTCAAAGTTGCGAGTGCATCAGAGACTTCATACAGGTGAAAAAACTTTTAAATGCTCTTATTGTGATAAGATGTTTGTTTGGTCAAGTCACTTAAAAATCCACGAGAGAGTTCATACAGGAGAGAAACCTTACAAATGCTCTCAGTGTGAGAAGACATTTGCTGAGTCAAGTTCCTTAAAAAAACATGAGAGAGTTCATACAGGAGAGAAACCTTACAAATGCTCTCAATGTGAGAAGACGTTTACTGAGTCGAGTTCCTTAAAAAAACATGAGAGAGTTCATACAGGAGAGAAACCTTACAAATGCTCTCAGTGTGAGAAGACATTTGCTGAGTCGAGTTCCTTAAAAAAACATGAGAGAGTTCATACAGGAGAGAAACCTTACAAATGCTCTCAGTGTGAGAAGACATTTGCTGAGTCGAGTTCCTTAAAAAAACATGAGAGAGTTCATACAGGAGAGAAACCTTACAAATGCTCTCAGTGTGAGAAGACATTTGCTGAGTCGAGTTCCTTAAAAAAACATGAGAGAGTTCATACAGGAGAGAAACCTTACAAATGCTCTCAATGTGAGAAGACGTTTACTGAGTCACGTCGGTTAAAATCCCATGAGAGAGTTCATACAGGAGAGAAACCTTACAAATGCTCTTACTGTGAGAAGACGTTTACTGAGTCAGGTCGGTTAAAATCCCATGAGAGAGCTCATACAGGAGAGAAACCTTACCAATGTAGTGATTGTGGGAGGAGTTTTGGAAGGAGTGATAAATTATTGGGACACCAGAAAACTCATACAGGTGAAAAACCTTACAAATGCTCTCAGTGTGAGAAGACGTTTGCTCAATCAGGTCACCTAAAAATCCATGAGAGACTTCATACAGGAGAGAAACCTTACTTCTGCTCTCACTGTGGAAAACGCTTTGCTAATTCAAGTTCTGTCAGAGTTCATCTGAGAGTTCACACCGGAGAGAAACCTTATTACTGTAGTGTTTGTGACAGGAGTTTTAAGAGTCATTCAAACTTGCGTGTGCATCAGAGAACTCATACAGGTGACAAACCTTTTAAATGCTCTCAGTGTAAAAAGACGTTTGCTCGATTAGATTGCCTGAGGACCCATCAGAAACTTCATACTGGAGAGAAACCTTAACACTGTGGAGAGAGATTTGCTTATTCTGGAAGTTTTTAGACTCAAGAAGAAACATGCTGCAGAACAAACTACACTGAAATCATACCCTGTCAGGGTATATTCAGTGCAAATGTTCAATGTGATAATGCACTTAAACAAAAACTATTGATTTTTATGAATGACTTTACATTAACCTTGGTTATGTCACGGTAAAAAAAGTGAAGATTGTTTTCCACAATTTTGTCAATTTTCCCTCTTTCGCTCAACAAATAAACAGGTCGATCACTGAGATCTGAGCGTTACCTCACGTTTTTGGAGCTGCTGCTTCTGCAATTTTAAAGGGTGGGACGGTGGCTCTACAGCACACAAAACTGTATTGACAGCAAAAACACAAGTCAAGTCAATTTTATTTTTTTACACCTTTTCACAATTGTTCATTGTTCCAAAGCAGTTGTACGTGAAATTAAAATTTAATTATTATTATTATAATTATAATTATTTTTATTATTAATAAATATTATAAAACGGCCAGTTCTGGTTCTTCATTCTGATTGGTTGAAACGCGTTCTCAGCTGTGATAAAACTCACCGGTAAACCCACGGCTCAAACCGTATTACATATCACTGCGCCACTGTTGTTGTGTACTGTAGAAAATAACTGTCAAAATGTCGGATTTTGTTGTCAATTTTGATTTATTGGGTGGGCTAATTATATTATATTGTATTAATTATAATCCTCAACAATTGAACAATTAATGGCGATATCCAGATAAGTGTCAATAAATATTGTTGCGTTTTCTTGTTGATTATGCTTCCGTGAGGAGTAGTTGTACCGTATATTATCCACTGGGTGGCGATCTTACACAACAACATAAACACTGATGCTTTCACTCAACACTTTAAAACTCAAGTGTATTTTTTGATCAGCGATCTGAATCGGATCTCTAACAAAAGTCATTCACAGAAATGGAATTATCCCAACATTTTGCTCAAAATTTGAGAGGATAAAAGAACAATTGAAGGTAGGGTGAAACGTTTTTATTTTGATGTTTGAAAGCAGAGGGTCTGTTCTTTCATTTGATATATTGTATGTTTATATATCTAAAGAAGAACATTTTTCTGGAAGGCATTCATGTTTAACTAAAGCTGGGTGGCAACTCTTTTAAAAAACGCTGGCAGGGAAAGTGTTAAGCATGCTTCCAAGCATATTTGATCCACACGTCAACAGTTGCACGGTATAAATGTTAATGTATAAATTAGATGAATGTTAATTTATGAAAATAAACACCACAGTCTTAATGAATCATATTTTCATTGTGTCTTTGCTCCGTCTGTTTTGCTTGGGAACCGCTCTGTTGCAGACACACTTGAGTCTGAGGAACTACTTTGTTTGGCGGAAGACTAATATCTGTACTAATATAATTACAACTTATTTGCTGTGTTTTATTATATGAAATCCTGCTATACATAATTTGAAGCAACCGTTTTATAAACGCAATAAGCCCCGCGAAGCAGTGGGTTACCAGTGCATTTTATAATGGCTAAGGGGGTTTTAGGCACTCCGCTTCGCGTCGTGCCTAACAACGCCCCTTAGCCGTTATAAAATGCACTGGTAACCCACTGCTTCTTGGGGCTTATTGCTTTAATTTGACACCAAACTGCACTGTAAAAAGTGTTTCTGTGCCTCAGTAGATTTAAGAAAAATAAAAACTGTACAAAAAATTTTGAATTCTTGTTTTTTTTTTTTTTTTGTTAAAATAACATCAAAATTTGAGTAATTTTTGTAATTCTAAACGAACACATTATAGAGTAAATTCAACTTTATTTTATCATGTATAATCCACTGAAATTTGTAACAAGGAAATTAACTTTTTGCGTTAAAACTACATAAATGCTTTGCATGGGACAGAGTTTGGAGAGTAAAATTTAAATTTAAACGCTGTTTTATGTGTTTAAAACTAAAAAGAAAGACTTGTTAGTTTTTAATGTTCATTTATCTTTGAGGTTAAGAAGAGTTTCTGTTTCTTCTTTGAGTTTTGTAGTTGGCATTGTTCAGAAGACTAGTGCTTGTGCATAGACTGCATACTAAAGTATGTTGCGCTTTAAAGGCTGGGTGCATGATTTTTGAAAAGACACTTTGGAAAAGGGTCGAGTACCAAAATCAACATTGTCAAATGTCAACATTGGCTTTCAGAGATCATGCACCCCACCTTTAAAGATGCCCAAAAGTAAACTGGGCGGTCACGTTGATTGAATAAATGTTTTGTGCCCTCATCTCACGGAATGATGAAGTAAAAATCAATGTTTATGGAAACAACAACAAACCATTAAAAGTTACCTGTACCAAGAAAGTAGGCAAGATTTGCTGCCTACTCTCTGTCCAGGGCCTGCTTAAATAGGACCCTTTACATGCATGCTTTCAAGTAGGGCTGGACGATATGCCAAAAATATATATATCGCCGCTGTACTTCTAAATTTCGGTCGATACGGTATAAATCCGATAACGGTATGAATGTTTTTAAAAAGCCTTGGGATAAACTGCAAAGAATGCCTAAAATGAATGCCTGTACATACAAACTTCTAAACAAATGAATTTACCATATAAATTCTCCTCCTATAAAACTATATAATATTTACAAAAATACAAATAGTTTAAATAAATTGATGTTTTTTTAATTTCTATTTAACTTTCATACAAAATTAAATGTAAACTCACTGTCAAATAATCAGACTTTAGGGCTCACCTTTAATATTAATAAGGTTCATCTGAATGTCAGTCAGTGATAAATGCTGAACTGCAGGGGTCTCAAACAAATGAATTATTTTAATAACAAATTCTTCAGTCACAGTATTAACTTTCCTAGTACCATAATTCTGATCAATTTACTATTTTAGTAATATGTGGAAAAATATTATTAAATAGCCTAAGTGACCCTAAAACATTTGAATGGTAGTCAGCATAATTTGATGATATATATATATATATATATATGAAGAGTTTCGTTGCAAAACGAGATAACCACCATTTTTTTAATTGTTTAGCAATCTCGTTTTTTGGTTACGCATTCCAATTAATTTCAATTCAACTGCAGTAGGTTTGTTTTGATTCAAACCTTCTTAACTTAACAAATACAGATAAGTAGCACCATAAAACAAAATAATAACATGATAACATAATATTAAACATGTTTTGACAAAAATGTTAAAAAATGGATTTATCTCGTTTTGCAACGAAACTCTTCATATATAGTTGGATAGAAACATTTATATCAAAGATCTTTTAGTACATAGCAAGCTACATTATGATTATTCTGTGTATTAGATACTAGCATACTACATCATATACATATACTCATAACGAGACCAATAGCTGCCTACATACTTTTATCTATTGCACATTTCTTTCACCCTTTTTTAACACGTGAACCTGATTTTTCTCATCCGTAGTTCAGTTTGCGTTGTATAACATCTCCTGTTCTCCCTCCCTATATGGTGTCACCATTGGAAGCCTTGACTTGACGCGAACTAACCCCGCACCTCCTTCTCGTATTCTGAGTGACAGAGCTCTTCTCTGGGCGAACACCAGATTCATAATAATAATTGTTGTATCTTACACTCACGAACAGAGACGTCATTTCGTTTATAACTTAACTTTATATAAGTAAGAGCAACACAACACCAGAGGTGGGTAGTAACGAATTACATTTACTTCGTTACATTTACTTGAGTACATTTTTCGGGTAACTAGTACTTTTAGAGTAAATTTAAGGATGGGTACTTTTACTCTTACTCAAGTACATTTCTAGTGAAAAAACTGTACTTTTACTTCGCTACATTCGGCGGCGTTACTGCGCTACTGTCAAATGGTAATAATTAATGAATATATATATTTTTTTAAAGTTTATAGGGCGTGTTCGAAAGTTGCGCGAAACAGGCTGCGTCACCCTTTAGCGCGCGACCGCGCGGTCACCCTTTAGCGCGCGCGCAACCGCGCGGCCGCGTAGATGATAGGAGAAGCAGATGAGGGCGCGTGTGCGAGATATCGGAGGCAGATCATGCGAGGGGGCTTCAAGTTCGGTCTATGTTTTCACTCCAAGAGGTCAAAAAGAATAGTTTCATAATGCGATGCATGCTTTGTTCAATAAACGAGCTGACATCTCAGCCTACAGGAATTCAAGATCCAGCCTGAAGTAAGTGTCACAGTATTGTCTATTTGAACACTATTAATGGTCATTTCACACACTGTCCGAGTTTTTTTGCCATATGCACTCTTGTGCAATGATTACAAATCCTAATGTAAGTTAAACCATACAAACAGCACGTTCACATCTGCCAATTCCATATCATTTCCCCACAACTAAACAAACTTAACAGCATAATGTAATGACTGCATTTATACACAAATCCGGACACCTCACTAATGTGTAGAAAATACATTCAAATAAAAACGGGATTGTATTTTATTTAAATCCTTCCTAAAGAATGAATAAATAAAAATAAAAGAATAAAGATTGATTTGAAAGAAACATGCATTATATATAAATGTAGAGATGATTTGCAAAAACAGATAAGTTCCATATGAAATTCTAAAATGATCATTTTTATTAAGCTCCTGTTTATGTTCAGTAATTGCACTTTAATGGCAATGAAAATAACCTATTCATATAAAAATATGATAACAAACAGACACACACGTTCTTATTTGTTTACTGTTTGCATGTTTAAAGGCAGACGCTGACAAGTTTGTGTTGTGAACATGAAAATAAATATAGAGTTAACCGTCAGAAAAACATCTGTGTGTGTGTGTGTTTGAGATTTTTTCTCAAATGACACGTTATGTGATGTTAATGTACCCATTGCAGGACTGAGAGACGCTGATTTACTTGTATATAAGCAGAACAATGAGAGTTTTACGGAAAGGTTTGTGAAAACCCTCCAAGTAATCTGAAATTCAGTGCTTTTGCGCTACTTCTCTATCAGATCGGAAGTAACGAGTAACTAACTACTTGAGTAGTTTTTTCATCTAATACTTTTTTACTCTTACTCAAGTAAATAATTAGATTGATACTTTTACTTTTACTTGAGTACATTTTTGTATGAGTACTTGTACTTTTACTTGAGTACAGATTTTGGGTACTCTACCCACCTCTGCACAACACAGACACGCACAGCTCATGCAGCATCTAACATACACACTGTGTACTTCTTTGCTAGTGCATGACATACTCATACATACACCGGGTCCGCCACTGACCTCTACTGGTCATTCTTAGTTATAACATATAACATCCTTCCCCCGTTAACTTGAAAACATCCACATAAATAATTCCAAACATATATATTTATAGATAGATATGTATTATAAACAACATTAACATAACTTTATGACACATCTCAACACCTTGAAATGCTTGAAAATGCTTTCATGTTTTCATTTATCAGTGTTATGATTTCACAAAGTCTTTGAGATCTCTTACTTGGGGTCTTACACATCCTGTTTGTGAACTCCCAGGCTGCTTTGTCTGTTCAGTATCAACCAACTCTGGTTCTGTAATTATTGGTTCTGGGTCTATGGCATCAGAATGTACAGTTTTTCTAACAGCTCTTGTGGTTGATCCAGAAATATCAGCTTGGGAAACAATTTCAGAATTTGAAACCTCTTCCTGTTGCCGACTGAACAACTGGTGGACATGACGACGTACCACTTGAGCGTTTTCCAGACTCACTCTGTATGATACAGGTCCTGTGATCTCTGTAATTTCTCTGTGCACTAGGGTTGTGCCGATAGACGATAGTATCGTGTATCGATGATCTCCAGACATATCGCCAATGGTAGGCTTTCATGGCGATAGTCATGACGATAGTTGGCGAATGGTTGTTATTATTATCATCATCATCGTTTTATATTAACATCCACATTGCATGCTTTTCCTCGCATGAGAGTTGGTGGGCTTCACTTTAAGCAGAGAGCTTGTAGAGAGAGGATTTATTACCTGCACTTAATGTGCGCGTCTTGGACTCCTTCTAGCACTAAATCCATCGTGTCATGAGCGGCTGCGCTTCTCTCAGTCTCACGTGCACGCACTCTCGCCTCTGTCCGAAGTCTAAACATAAACTAAAGTAGTAATCCTTGTGTATTTGTTCAGTTTAATGAATTTCATGCGAGCTGAGGCAAACTTTCCTTTTTTTTTTTTTAATATGACTCACTGCATATTGGCGCTTCTCTCACAATTGCGTATGTACAGAAAGCTTCACTCTGTTTGAAGTCAGATCAATAGGTATTATTCCCGTTTATGATTAAACATTTCAAGGAGTTGTAGCAACACCATCCCTCGTGTTTAAAATATGATTCTGTTTAAAATGTGATCGCGTTCCACTGGACCGTTGTGTTTAAAAAGGCACATCTGAGAGCACCACTGCTTGACACGTGTAGCCTTCTGCAACAGCACCAAACAAATGCATTGAATTGTTGCAGATGCATGTTTTTTACAGTTATTAAGTAATCATGGTTAGGGTTTTATGACGCGCTCGCATTAATGGCATTAGTTTTAAGAACGTTGCGGTCATGACGGTGTTGCTCTTGTTCTTTTTTGTCCACCAATCAAGTGACTTGTTATAATGAGTAAAAAATTAAGAAATAAAATAATTAGTAAACTACTGCCCCGGCCCCCGATACTATCGTGTATCGCTGATCTCACAGGCTGACGATAGGACGATCTCAAAATGGGGCATATCGCCCAACACTACTGTGCACCCATTTTGATGTATTCTGTCGAGTGTGCATCTCAACTTTCTGTCCATCATCAATTCTGCAGGTGATAAACCTGTTGTAGACTGAGGTGTTATTCGATAACTGAACAATGCCCGATGTGCCTTGGTCTCAATGGTTTCCCTTGAGCTTTTTTTAAAAGTTCCTTGAGAGTCTGTACAGCTCGCTCAGCCAAGCCATTTGATGACAGATGATACGGAGCAGCAGTCACATGTGTTATGCCGTTTCTGGACATGAATTCTTTACATGCCTCACTCATGAAACACTGAGCATTGTCTGACACCATGACTTCAGGAATGCCATGCACACTGAAACTATTCCTCAGGCACTCGAGAGTGACAGCTGTCGTTGCTTAATATAGGGGGTATGTGTCACAGGTCGGAGCAGACCCAGATGCTAACGAGTCACGCCCCTTCCTAGTTTCCACCTCGAGGAGGTCCCAAAGCCATCCCAATGACCAGACACACAGAGTATAGGTAAATTAAAACAAACTTTATTAAATTAATTAAAATGATTTTCGGGGAAGGGAAAAGGGCAGTTTAAAACAATGTTCTTTCTGGCCTCCAGGTAGGGCTTCTTCGTCGAGAGAGAGGGTACGGGGCTCCTTCACTGTTCCTTCTTGAACCTGTGGCGCCCTCCGCTTCTCCTGGAGGCAGAATTTTAAAAAGAAGAGGCTTCAGTTACGTGTAGGACCACTCCACGTGGCCTTGCTAGGAACTCTCCTGGCGATCCACTTTGCTGTCCTGAAACTTGGCACAATGCACACAAGGTAAGTAGTAGGTGAGAAGCTGGACCTTACTCCGCTCTTTTAGCCGACTTGCAGCTGGGGACACAAGACACACTCCACGGCCGACGGGGTTTCTTTTCCTCCTAAAGGGGCTGGTAGCAATAACTACGGTAAGTGCTTCTCAGGTAACTGGGCTCGTAGTTCCCTCCGTTTAAAGGTTCGTAACTGCAACAATGAAATGACACTTTACTGATGACTGTAACCTTTCTCTCTTACAGGTGGCTGGTAGCAGTGGATACGGTAGGTACTTCTCAGGTAACTGGGCTCGTAGTTTCCTCCTTTAGAAGGTTCGTGGCTGTAACACAGAATGACACTTTACGGTTAACTGTAACCTTTCTCTCTCTCTCTTACAGGTGACTGGTAGCAGTGGATACGGTAGGTACTTCTCAGGTAACTGGGCTCGTAGTTTCCTCCTTTAGAAGGTTCGTGGCTGTAACACAGAATGACAGTTTTCGGTTAACTATAACCTTTCTCTCTCCTACAGGTGGCTGGTAGCAGTGGATACGGTAGGTACTTCTCAGGTAACTGGGTTTGTAGTTTCCTCCTTTAGAAGGTTCGTGGCTGTAACACAGAATGGTAAGTATAACACAGGTGGCAGGAAACCTGCACCCCTGACTCTTCAGGGTCTCGATCCTCGGACGCTTCAACCTCAAATGTTGCTCGTGGGCGGTGGCTTGTGGTGGACTAATATGTACACAATAGATGAAATTACTCACAGACCTTTCGTGGTAAGACGTCTTCACGTGGGCCTTCCTCCAAGGCCTCTGATACTACAGGGGAACTCAGCACTGTCACCGTCGAGCCGAACACTTCCCTCTCCTCTCTTCTACATATGATTTTCAGAGATCTAGACAGGGGCGCACCTTTGAAGAGGCTCCGCAACAGGCAAGTTACTCTGCACCGTGCTTAGACAGCAATGCAACTTTCTTCACACATGAACAAACACTTTGGAACTCTACTCACATACGGTCTGGATTTCCTGTATGATTTACCACCACCTCCACAGAGCCACGACGATTTCCAAGACTAGAGGTTTGGACGTCACACCTGTCTTCACACGGTGTCGCTGGACAGCATATAATTGTAAAGCACTTCACCAGCCTCACGGCGTATTTTCTTTTCCCACAGCTAACTCCAACCTATAATGGCTTCTGACGACAAATACACAATATTCCACTGCAATACATCAAGTGTACACACATTCAGCAAAGTCAAGACTCACCCACGGCACTCCACACACTTTAAGTGAATAGATAAGGTCAGGCCATGGTCTTCCTGGAGCTGGGCTGGGGACCTATGGGGCGTTGTAATGGTGAAGGACCAATGGTTAAACGTAGCTGTTGCGACTGCTTTTCCTCCTGATATTTATGTGCTTCCCGGGTCAGCCAACGTATCGACTGCACCACCAAAATACACAACAACTAACCTTGGGTTTCCATGTTCTCTTTATACGCCTTCGCTTCCTCTCATCCTCCAATTCCAGATCGCCGCATTTATTTCCCACACCTGCATTTGATCGGCTTGATTTCACTCGTGGTGCTTTCCCGGAAGTTCCGGTGTTCCCGCTTATCCCTCCGGGCGGAAACAATCTTCTAAATTTTTGGTTCCGCCCCATCTAATCGTCACCATGTGACATATGCATCTACCCACTTAGAATGTGCATACATTTTACCCATAAAGGGGCCTGCATAATCCATATGCACACGTCTCCAGGGCTTCCTTGGCCACTCCCACGGATAAAGTGGTGCACACACAGGAGCTTTTCTCTATTCCTGGCATATTTTGCAGCTTTTTACTTTAGATTCCATGTCCGCATCCAGGTTAGGCCACCACATGTAGCTCCTCGCCAGGCCTTTCATCCTTGACATCCCTGGATGACACTGATGCAGTTGGTCTAACATCACTGAATGTCCTTTCTCAGGAATGATAAGCCGTGCTCCCCACAGTACACAACCATCTTGCACACTAAGCTCCTGCTGTCTTTTCTTATAAGGTGCAAAATCAGGTAAATCACTGTGATCAGGCCACCCTTTCAATACATACTCACGAACTCTAGAAAAGACAGGATCTCGGGCAGTCCCGTACTAGATTTGTTCTGACGTTGTAATTGAGCTCACCTCTTTTTCCAGCATGAAAACTTGCACCTGCTTGCTTAGTTTCTCATGGTTTTCTGGAAGGGGAAATCGTCTGAGAGCAGCCACATTTCCATTGTCTTTTCCAGCTCTGTTTGAAATCACATATTCAAAAGCACCTAACAGCATGGCCCATCTCATTATTCGTTGTGAGGCCATTTGTGGCACCGTTCTGAGCTCATTTAAGAGACTGATTAGAGGCTTATGATCTGTACAAATTACAAATTTGTGCCCATACAAGTACTTATGGAACCTTTTGACTCCAAACACTACTGCAAGTCCCTCTTTATCGATCTGTGAGAAGTTTTTTTCAGCCTTTGAAAGTGTTCGTGAGACAAACCCTATGGGTCGTTCTGTTCCATCTGGCATCCGGTGTGCCAACACCGCTCCTACTCCAAATGGTGAAGCATCACAGGCAAGTATCAGTTCTTATTGTGCATCAAAGTGTACCAAAACTGGATTTGACTGCAGTAACTCTTTAGATTGCTGAAAAGCTGTTTCTTGTTCCTCTTTCCAACACCAGGTGACATCTTTCTTTAACAGTTTGTGCAGAGGTGCTAGAAGTGTTGAGAGATTTGGCAGGAAACGGTTATATTAATTCAACAGTCCCAGCTCTGTTACTGAAGTTAGTGTTTGTGCATCTTTAACTGCCTGCACTTTTTCAGGGACAGGATGAATCCCTGTGGCATCCACTCTATGTCCAAGAAATGTGATTTCCTTTTCCATGAAGTTGCACTTTCCCCGTTTTAACCTCAGACCGGCCTCCTCCAGCCGATGCAACACTTGGTCTAACGTCCTCAAATGCTCCACATCGTCCTTCCCAGTAAGCAGAATATCGTTTATGTATACCACGACTTTAGGAATGTCTTTTAGTATGGCTTCCATGGTCCTCTGGAAGGTGGCTGGGCTTGAGTTGACACCAAAAGGTAATCTGGTGTAGGTAAACAGACCTTTGTGAGTATTTACTGTCACATACTGTTTTGACTCTTCATCCAAAACAATTTGCTGATATGCATGACTCATATCTAATTTGCTAAATTTGTCTCCTCCTGACAAATCTCCACACAATCTCACTGAACCATCTGGTTTTAATACTGAAACTACTGGAGCTGCCCAGTCTGAAAATTTCACAAGCACTATTTAGGGATGGGCATTTATCTCATTTTTTCATTTCGATTAATCCATAGATCTGAAGAACGAGTATTCGATTAATTGGGGGCGGGTCAATCAAAGGGGCGTGGCGTATACGTCATGGTGAAAATATTTTTTTATTAAAAACACTCAAATAAATCTTAATTTTGAAGAAACTATGACAGTACAATGAACACATACTTGATTCTTAATTAATTAAATGTTTTTAACAGAAACCTCTAACAGGAAAATCTGATGAAGTGAAACTAAAGGGTTAACAAACACAAACTGAATCGCTTTCTATATGACGCACTCTACATGATATTAAGCCTTTATACAACATAACGGGATTATACAACATTTATCTGCACAAAATGCAAGACTTCAACTAAGTTTTCAACTAAGTTATGTACAGAAAGTTTAACTCCCATTGTGGATGTGCAAAATAAACTGCGCTTTTAAACACGTCCAGTCAAAGCACAAGCTTCAAAACATTAAGCAGCTTTAAGTCTTTTGCTATCATTTTAGCGATTAGCTGTGTCGTGTCGTCCCCTTACCTGTTCTCAGGCAAGATATAATGTTAATGCTCGTATGGCTCTCTGGTATCTCTTGACATTTGATGTTTAAATATAAGATGATAACCAATGAACTTTTGACGGCTCTGTACATTTTGCACCTGACAGACTGTATTTCCAAAAATCACGGCATCCTTTTAAACCATGTGTGAGGTGTGGCCGGCTTCACGGGATCAGCGGGTTGCCGCGCATTTCGCGGATCGGTGGGTTGCTGCGTGGTCGGTGCGCAGAATTATCTGTTTGTTTTTGAATCATGCATGGTAATGTTATGTCATACGCGCCGGTCTGTGTAGCTCAACACGACTTCAAACATGCATCTTCAGACCCAGTCTTTACTACCACAGGCGCTTTGAACGCTAACCAGACATCCGTATGCCGCCATAATCACAATAAATAAATAAACAAACCCACATAATCATCGTTTTCGTGATCGATCATCGATGCCACGTTCGATTACTCAAGCAATCGAGTACTCGTGCCCATCCCTAGCACTATTATGTTTTAATTTATCAGGCGATCCAGCTCGACTTCAACCTTTTCTTTCATTGCAAACGGCAACGACCTTGGCTTGAAAAAGCGAGGTTTTGCCTCACTGGATACATTAATCTTTGCCTTGGTTCCTTTTAGTGTTCCCAGTTCCTCTTTGAAAACTGTTTCATGTGCCTTCAGAATGTCATGTAACCTCTTAGAACTGCTTTCTATTTTGTTGATGTTCTCCCAGCTGAGTTTTAACTCTGTGAGCCATGCTCGTCCCAGCAGATTTGGTCCTGCTCCAGCCACCAAGATTGCCATTAGTTCTTTGGTAATACCTTTGTATTTTACTTACGCCTACTTCCATGTGTGAAAACGGCAGGTGCCTCAAACACACGTTCCCAATACATGTGAACGAGGCGCCTGTCATTCAGTGCTCCTATGCCGAGTTCAGACTACACGATTTTAGCCTTGATTTTGACTCGCCAACCAGTTTTGAGAAGTCACAGACAAATGTTCAAAATCGCAGGCAAATCTGTGACTTAAAATAACATCGGTGATGACCTACGGCCAATGAGAGAGCAACATACAGAGCAGCTGGAAGTTCGGGGAGGAGTCTCCCCAACCATTTCCTTCTCCGTTATCTTTTTTCTTAATTTTTTTGCTGCAAATGAGCGCAGATGCAATTGGTATGGCAAGCTTCTTGCAGGCTACCATTTTTTTTATAGTAATCCCAGTCACATGTGAGATCATCCGTCTTGCACATGTGACCTTGTGTTGACCGGGAAAAAGTTGCAAAATTGTTGGCGATTTTTCCTATGGTAAAGTCATAAGGTGTGAAACCCCCGTCACTGATCCATCCTGCAGTGTCAACACAGCAGCGACTGAATGCTACCCCAGATAGTCATGCAGTGTGAAATGATTGTGATGTGACCCGACTAGTTTAAAAATTGTGCAGTCTGAACTCGGCATTAGCCTGGTGCTGCTGTTGGTTAAAACAATAAAACATTTATAATGTAATGCATTTTCCTTACATTTTATAGTCTAACAAACAGAGAACATGAAAGGTGATTTGGATGTTAAAGGTTGTTTTTTCCAAAATCAATTCAGCCAATAATGGTGCTTCTATGGCATTGTGAAGCATCTTTTTTTCATTTAAACCATGGTTTTCAAAAGGGCAGGGTTGATCAGGTTTAGCTGCATGGTCTTGGAGTCAAGTAATACCAGCACACTGGCTAGTGTAAGATCTTTATCTTGGATTATATCTTAGAACTATGCTATTTAAATTCCATATTTTAACATTGCTGTGGTACTGCAACATTATTTAGTGTAGATGAGCTATTTCTTTATTTACCAAGACATCATGACACAACAGCATAACTCATGATACTGAAAATGATATTTGTCAGTGTGCAGAGTCAGGCTTGGCTTAAAAGACTGACTTTGGCATTTTCATGCGTCGCTGGTTGAGTGAATCACTGAGCGGTGCTTATAAAACAAGAGCTCCAACTTCAGGAAACATTTACACTGCTTTACTGAGCTGTTATAATATCACATTTAGCACTGAGACAGACTGCAACAGCACGGAGAACTGGACATTTATATGGTTCACCTGACAAACTCATACATACATGCACTGTTTTGCTTCCAGTACTTTTTGAAAAAAAAAAAGGATCATTGGATACAAGGAGTGCACACACAGAAGAAACATTTGCTGAAGAAATCCACAGTGATTGAAAGAAGACCTGGTTTGTACTCATTGGATCTTCCTTTCTGTGTTTTCTTCCACGAGAAGATAAAAACAAACTGGTGACCAACAGTGACACGAACCAGGACTTTTGGAATATTACAATATAAATAAGCAGGGATAAAACAAAAAAGAAAAGACCTTCACAATAAAACCCCTGGATGCCAGAGGTTTGTATGATATGTTTTTGAAGTTCATATCACATTGTTCAATAATTGACAGGGTTATCATTTATTGTATATCTAAACAATAACTTATGGCTTTACAAGATGTATGCGGCTTGCACGATGCCCCTCTGCTCCCTCAATGGAGTGCTCCACTCTCACAGTCCTTTATGCCCGAAAATTCCACTCGTCTGTTCGGAGGAGGGATTTATGGAGAGGCTTCTTGTTCATGGCTGCCTAGGGGGGGCGCTGTGAGTCCCCTGGAGTTTTACATGCCGGTTGCCGAGTACCTCACGGAAAGTCCTATAGAGTTCGGTCAAACCAGCCTTGGTTTGTCCACTACAAATCTGCTGACTGTCGACCATCTACAGCCCTCATTACCATCAATCTCTCTTCCTACCCCCTCACCCTGCTTAATCTCTCCGGCCGTCCCTTTGCCTTTCGCGCTCTCTCATGGCACTACCACTCTGGGCTTTGCGTTTCAGGGAGGTGTGATCGCGGCAGCTGACACTCGCTCAAGTTGTTCGGGTTTGGTGGCCTGTCCTGCATCCCCAAAGGTCTTACCCATCCACTCTCACCTGGTGGGCACCACTTCTGGGACCTCGGCTGACTGCGCCCTCTGGAAACGCATCCTGGCACGAGAGCTCAGGCTCTACCAGCTTCGGTATCACCGCAGGCTGTCAACAGGGGGCGCTGCCAAACTCCTGTCACACATGCTTCATCCGTTTAAAGGCACAGAGCTGTGTGTCGCAGCCACCCTGTGTGGATGGGATGGAGATGAGGTAACTGGGGTCGATGTAGAAGAGGAACCGATCACTGGGAGATATGCAAATACTCAGCCAACCATGAAGAGAAACACTCAAACAACAAGCAATTTAAGTAGCCAGTCAGCATCAAGTTTCGAAGCAACATCTCAACCAATTACAGGAGGTGATGAAAATGCTCTGTCAGTTTTAAAGGCTGCAGCATGTGAAACTAAAGCTCAACTTACTGTGACCACACCAGTGAGCTCTAAAGACCTCAGCGTGGTTCGTTCGAGAGTATCTGGTCCACGTGTTGTGTATGTGTGTAGCGATGGACGACGTTTGCAAGGAGATCTCTTCTCTGTGGGATCTGGATCACCTTATGCATACTCAATCCTAGACAGCAGTGTTTACTGGGGTATGAGCGTAGTAGAGGCAGCTTCAGTTGCCAGAGAAGCCGTGTACCGCGCCACACATAGGGATGGATACTCTGGAAATTACGTTGATCTCTACCATGTTACTGCCAAAGGATGGAGACGCAGACAGAGGGAGGATCTGAAAGAGGAATATTACAGAGAAAAAGAGAGGGAGAGAAAGAGGACAGCAGACAGAATGATAGAAAAGACAGTAATGGCTAAGTGATCATTTATTTTGAGGGGAAATGTTTATCTGTTCAAAACATTAAATAAAATACAGCACCAGGCAAATTTTTGGTCACACTTTAAACATTTTAAGCTTGAGGCTTTCTAGTATAGACTAGATATCAATTAGTACCCCCCCCCCAAAGAAAAATAACACAAAACAAACTTTGAAAAACTGAAACCAATATAGTTGATAGCCTTTTTTCTCTGTTTGATTACAAAAAGTCATAAAGAAATTTGGCGCCATCTGGCTGTTTGATAAAAATGTTTCATAAAGGTCTGAAAAAGTTATATTTATTTAAAAGTATAAAAACTGATCTTAAATCTCTGATACGTTTGCAAACAAACATAAATGCACTGCTAAAATGTTAACGTAAATACAGAAATGAAAAAAATAATTGATATAGAAGAGCAACCAACAAGCCATACATGGGAATAACCGTTTCTGTAGGATGCAGCCTCCGGAGGTCGCATATGCAGGCTGCATACGTCATCAAGACTGGTTTATTTAAGTTAAGTAAGCATTACATTCGCAAGTCATATTACACTTTAGGATTAACTAAGAATAATAGTCAACTTTATAATTGTTAATATTCTGAAATAAGACACTCTTAATGACGCATGCAGCCTGCAAATGCGACCTCCCGAGGCTGTAGCCTGCTAACTTCCAGATTACCCTACAAAAATACGTCTTGGTCTTGCGGTACTCAGGGATGACGTGTTTTTGTGGGCTAACCCGGAAGTTGGCGGGATACTGGTTCACTCACAGAAAAGACCATTAATTTTTTCCTATGATTTTGGATTATCGCAAAAAATAAGATCCATCTTTAACAAAGGTAAAGTATGACACTAACACGTTTTGTCAAACAACTTCACAGATGAACACTGTTATTAATTTTGAAATCAAAAGTCGGCTTTTTATTTCTAGTTAACGCATTTACACTTTAAAATTAATAACATTTGTATTCATCTATAAATATTTCCTTAAGTCTTTTTTGTTAAACAGATTATGTGATAATCCAAAAGAAAAAACAAATATATGGAAGTCAATGGGTACCATCAACTCTGTGTTTACCTTTATAATTAAAGTAAAAACACAAATTAAAGTGAAAACTGTATGATAGCATGTACAATACTGTGTGTGTATATAAAAAATGTAATAGCATGTGTGGTGTGTGTGCAAGTATTTTCATATTCATTGCTATAGTGTGCAAAATTAAATATACATAGGCTACAAATCCTGAATGTAAACAGTGGTATTTAAAACAGAAAAAAGACATTTATACAAGTTTGGAACAACCCAAGGGTGTGTGATGACAGAATTTTCATATTTCTGTGATCTGTTTAACCTCAATCTCAAGCACTTGCCCACAGAAACCATCTAATGAATCACCATAACTAGGATTTGGATAGTTTAAGATACTCTCTGCTTGGTAAAGAGTTTCCAGTGACCTGGCAGCAGACATGTGAATCCAGGTGATCCAGGATCATAATGCCAAAGTGACATGCTGGTATTTTTATCAATGCAACAATACAAGTTTTAGTTTACTACTGCACTGATCTGAGTGGGCGGAGCCTCTGAATCACAATGCCTTCTTTTAGCAATGCTGGTATGAATCTTGATGTACGCTTATGCTATGCTGTGTAAAAAATAAAATGAAACGTAACTGCTTTCATGTTACTGTGGAAGAAAGTATGTTCAACTGTTTTTGTTTTAGTATAATTCTGATTCTCTTGTGCTTTTCTGCTTAAAAGTTCCTTGTGATATAAGAAAGGGAAAGTAGATCTGGGCTGTTTTACATGGTAAAAACCATTTATATTGTCACATGTGAACCGAAAGTTAGACAATCATAGCTGGGCTTCCAGAACTATCCTGAACAGGTTTCAAATAAAATGATGATTCAGGTTTGGCAAGTAAAATCACTCTAAATATGTCATGAACATTTCCTTAACATGGCAATAATTCATGTAAGTATACAACCAAACTAGGTTTTATTCATTTTCACTTTGATATGTTCACAGATGTCTTTTATTTAACTAAGATATTTTTAAATTTTACATTTAAACTGGAACTGGCATAAAAATATGGGAGTAGGCCTACACGGTTCTAATGGTTTCATTTGTTTATGTTAGTGTTAAATTAATGATGTGTTACCTTGAAAAGTGATACCTATAGAAATCAGCAAACTATTTTAAATATGGAGTAGGCTACAGTCAATGTTTACAGAAACAACTTAGAAATACAACACAAACATATAGGATTAGTTAAACTGCATCTGTTAAATCCTGTTAGGCTACCATTACGATGAGTGATATAATGTTTGGGCCTTTCCGCTGAATCGGTGCCATTTCATGTTGTACCAATCAAAATGTTTATTTTTAACAGGATTTTTAATAACACACATTTTACTTTTCAAAATGATTATTGGTCAATCTCAGGTAATATAGTTATAACTATAGAAATAATAATATAACAGGACTTTAAGACTGTATTCACAGTCCTAACATCAATATCATAAAATATACAGAAAAGAAATTTAGAAAAGTGACTTTTGATCTTCACATTGCCATCTGATCCAGATGACGAAACTTTCTTGAAAATGTGTCTTGGGGGACGTCTTGGGTAGCCTACATAGACTGTGTGAAAACATAGGGACTGGACTGGACTAAAATGTGCATTTTGTCGAACTTTTTCAATGGTTAAAAATATTTAAAACAAAGATATGATATGGAACCACACAAAAAAGATATATGAAGACTTTTATGCTCTATATTTAAAAGTAAAGTATAGAGATGGATAAAAATGCTTTTTTTCAGTGTTCTATATAGTTTTTATTATTGATTTAAATAATATAGTTTAAATTTGGTGTTCGATTAAGATGCAGGACACTTTGCTTAATAATACAATTTATTTTAGAGTTAAATGTTTTAGTTTTAGAGTAATGCCCTGAAAGAAATAGCACCTATTCGGTGGAATGGGCCGTTTGCACATTTGAAAGCTCGCCACCTTCTCCGAGATAACTTAGCTAGCATGCTAACAATCGTTTTTAGTCCATCAAAAAGAAATGTTTATACTACATTAAAATTACGACACACCAGCATTAAGCTATCCTCGTCATTTGATCAGGTTTATTTGAACAATACCATTTATTAAGTTAAAAAAGAGTGCACTCTTAGTAACGAGATAGCTAGCATGCTAACAATTAGTTCCGAGATCAGTCAGCTCCGAACATCGAGCTACACATAAATACTTTACGGTTAATATACAATTATATCGTTGAAATACTGGTTGTGCGTGTCGTTACACATGTATCGTGTAGGTGCTCCTTTAGAGAGCATGTTCACCAGGATGGCCGAGTGGTTAAGGCGTTGGACTTAAGATCCAATGGACATATGTCCGCGTGGGTTCGAACCCCACTCCTGGTAGAAACATTTTTGTCTTTTCACATGGTTAACGCTGTAACAAAGTAAAAATGAAAGCTTGACAAAACACAACAGAAATGTGGAAGACGAAAGTTAAACGTAGAGAAAAAAAACACTATTAGATAAGAAATGCGTACAATTTATTAATGTTGCCCCCGGTGGATAAGTGAAGGGAAATGAAGCGAATTCTGATCAACAGGTATGGCATCATCTTAATATGACCACACAACAGCTGCAGTTATCACTTTGCAAAAGAACAAGCAAACAAATAAACATTTAAATAAGCAAAGAAAGAAAGAAAGTACTTTCTTTGCAGTGATATGACATTCTGTTCAATGTTTCTGGTTTACTTTAAAATATCTAGACCCATTTGAAGAAATAGTGAAGCATGAACTAGATATATACAATAAACAACTATATTTTTTATAAGTTATAACTAACACATAAACTTAAACTAAAATGCTAAACAAATATTGCTCATTGTTAGCTCATGCAGCTAATGTTAATATGTATGCCTGAACAATGTGGATGAAATGATGACAGAATTTTCACTGTTAGGTGAAATATCCAAACTGAATATTCCACACAATCCACACGGGGACGCGCTCGCCATTCAAAACCGACACGAGTGGCGCGAGGGCGATCTCTGACGTCACACATCCATCATTCCTGCTCTGGAGGTGGGCGGAGCTCTGGAGCCGCGGAGTAGACGCGCAAGTCTTTTGTTATTCATGTGCGAAGAAAAGTTTGCAGCTGTGCCCGGATATAGGAATATACACTAGGAGAATTTAAAGACTCGAGCTGGATCACTTTAAGGTGTTGTTGAAAGGTTTTTGAGTATTTATCACTGATCAGAGATCTGCTTGTGTAGTTTACATGACTGGATGTGTCCCAACACGAGTCAATGATTCATTATTTACTGACTGATGTGAAGTCAGTGTACTGCATCGGGACGCAAAGGTGAGTCTCTGCTTCACTAACAGTCTGCTCTTTAAGTCTCTTTTATACTGTTAGACATGTTTGCAAAACTTACTTGAAGTTTGACCTGTTAAATAGCAGTGTTTAAACACGCCCGACCGATTAAAGAAGTAACTTAAAGGTAAACTAAAACAGTAAACAGATGATGACTAAGATATTCATTAATGTGTTGTTTTAGCCTAAGTTTAAGTGATTTCACTGTCCATTGATAGTCTGGAAGTACTTGTGTGATTTATCTGACCTTCACACTGATGCTGGCTGGATAGTTGAGGTTAGTGAAGAGCTAGTTCAAACTGGGGTTTTCTGAGTTAAGGTCAGTTTAGTGTTAGTTAAAACAAAGGTTATTATTGTTGGAGATGGTTGATTATTTAAAAAACGAGTTTGTCAGCAGCATGGGACAGATGACATCCAGTATACCTCTAAAACATTTGATGTGGTGTTGAAATTGAATATGAATCTCATTTTCATAAGCATTTCGTTTCAGTTCATAAGCATTCTGTTCTTTTCTTTAGTGATGCTCAGTGTGGGCGCACAAAGTTGTTTTAGGAGTTAAAAAAGTTCGATTTGCGTCATCCTGGTTACTTCCAAAGCTCAAACAAATCCTTTCTTGGACAAGCCATGTTATAAGTGATCAGAGGGGTCTGCAGCTCTCAGCATTCCTGCTCATTAACTCATTACTGATCAATGACATCATCACACACACACACAGGCTGTGCATCTGTCTGCAGAGGGTCTGCTGTGAGAGATTTGAAGCCTGTAGACCTCTTATCACTGTGTTGTGAAGACAAGAATGTGGGGGGAGCTAAAGAATGAATGCGTGGTCACCTGTTTGGCTGGGTGACAGCTCCTGTTACAACTTGTCCACACACACACACACACTTGGGTCTGCAGTATTTGGTCCCAGTGAGGCTCCTCCGTATGCAGTGATAGGATCTTACTCTTAATTGTGTATTTGCTTGTTGGTCCTCTAGGGTCGATGTTTTTACTTGTCCTGATGATCTGCCTCCAGACATACTCAGATCCAGATCACTGCCACACGAGCCGAATTGAGGGTTGTCGGAAGTAGGATCTGAATATGAATTGGCGTCAGATTTCAATGAGACTCGCATTTAGGCCATGTCTACTTTTGTGCTTTTTTAAGGGACGCAACGATAAATGCCGATATGTAAGGAATAATTGACGACGGGCCATTGAATTATAAGAAAATAATGCACACCAAGGTGGTAATTATTTTCAAATAATTCAAAGGACCGGAGTCAATTATTCCGCTTATACCACGCCACGGTTACCACAAACATTGCTCTGGTGCCTATTTTTAAGACATTTGAAAAGTTAGGTGTGCGATTTACAGAAAAATAATCAACACCCATAGAACATTTCTCAGCCAATCAGAATGCAGCATTCAACAGACCCGTGGTATAAACACTAATAATACCTGGCTGATAACTATTCTGAATCGCACAGCCGATATTATTCACAGCTATTTCGTGTACTACGGCTTTTGATCAGTAAGTCTTTATCGATCTGAAATCACTGTTAGTTTAAGTCGTTTATAACATGCATTTGAAAAAGCAACACACGTCAAACATAATCATTATACATATTCTTTATCATCATGAAAATACATGAAAAGGTTTGAAGAACAACAATATAAATATATCCTTAAACCATTTTCTGAAGCTGCGTGTATATGGTTCTTCTTCTGCGGTGCATATTGAGTTTCTGCACGAGAGCGCCCTCTGGCTTTTGGATGTAGCAGCACTGTAATTAATTGAGA
Organism: Misgurnus anguillicaudatus; assembly: GCF_027580225.2. Taxonomy (NCBI): domain Eukaryota; kingdom Metazoa; phylum Chordata; class Actinopteri; order Cypriniformes; family Cobitidae; genus Misgurnus; species Misgurnus anguillicaudatus. The sequence goes on from NC_073349.2 coordinate 2,914,569, forward strand.
AGCATAGCAAGCATCATCAGCCGATATATCCGTGCAACACTAGCGTTTTCGTTTTAAGCCGGCGTTTTAGTTGGTAGCACTAAGTGCACTATTTACTGGGTTCCCATAGATCTTTGAAATCCTCGAAAGTTTGTTAATCTGGGGGAAAATGAAAAGCCCTTGGAAGTTTTTGAAAATATACATACATAGATACAGGTCATTGAAAGTGCTTGATTCTATTTTATGCGAGAAGTTTTCTGGAAAAAAAATCCATATTATTCCCTGTGTAGTGTAGGATATCATAAAAATCCTAGACTTTTTAAGCACACATGCTTAACTGTTCACTTTAAATGCTTATATCTTCTGTATGCGAATGTTGATTCAGACCAAAATGCTTTTTTGCATTAGTTGTGTTTAGGGGTGGCACGGTTCACAAAACCCTCGGTTCGGTTCGTATCACGGTTCTATGGTCACGGTTCTCGGTTCAGTACGGTTCTTGTTGTTATTTTTTTAACACTCCAGAAATTTACTATCTTATTAATGTATTAATTATCCATAATTTAGGATACAGTATTAAAAAAAGTTATATCATGTAATCATGCACAAACTGAATTTGACTTTAAGCACATTATTGGGAACATCCCTGAGGAAAGCCAGGCGAGATTTTGACACAGCGAGAGGGAAGACATTGATGATTTCAACATGCTTTTCGTTTATTTGGCAAAAAAGAGAATGTGTATTGCCATCTACATGAACTTTGTGTGCATTTTTAGCACACAAAGATAACTTGCATTTATCAAAATGCCAACTTCAGTGTAGCTCTTAGATTTATCACTGAGAGGCTGCTTAAATACTGCAGAGAGTATATGTGAACGAGAGAGAAACATAATGTTTACACCTGTAATATTTAAATCCGTCTTTTTTGTCCACTTTTGACTACTTCTGTCCTGATTACTTTAAGGGGCAGTAAGTATGAAATAAGATCGCGCGACTTTCACACGCTAGCAAAATGAAACTACGCGGAAATCAGCCGCTTTCGTTTTATCAACGAAAGGCTAAAAATAGCGCTGAATACGAAAAGACGTAAAACAGTGTTCATTACCTCAGATTAGATAAATGGTCGGAGAGAAGGCTGTCGCGTGTGGCTGTATCTATTGTTTTATTTCCGCTGTCATCATAGGCAACATGAAATAAAAAAAAATTCCACACACCAAACTTATATGACACTGGCGCATCCTCCAACTCCGGGCAGACTTCTTTTTCTCTCCCTCTTGCCATTTCTACACGTAACATGACCGGCAGCACTCACTCTCCACACCAGTCACCTCTTCTTTCGCGCTATTCGCGAAAGGGGAACACGCTATCTGAGGTCACATACAGGGCACAAGGCTACATACATTGCGCATGCCATGAACCGTTGAACCGTACGACACACACGCGAACCGAACGGTTCGGATTTTTTTCATGAACCGTGCCACCCCTAATGTTGACGCAGAAGTTTGAATGAAAATCGGAACATAGAACTTACGCAGAACTATGATGAGCCCTTAATGGTCATATAGAGGCTTGACAAATCAGGAAAGGATACGCAATGATCAAAACACCCAATCATGGAGCAAATGTTGGCACCCGTGCCTTGGTTTACATGAGTCTGGGCCCACAGGTTGTTTTTTGAGGGTTGATGATGGAAATATATTTATTAGTTGTTGGTATTTGGGCAATGAATGGTGAATAGTTTTGGGATAGTTTGTAATTGACATTAGGCTGGTTTTGCTAAGCAGATCTGGCAACCCTGGCTGTACGCTTATGGAGAAAATCGATACAATATAATAAATAAACATAGCCACTAGGGTTAGAAAAACACTGAAATGTTTCTTGACTCAATCACAAATACCTGTCTTTCTTCACCTACCATAATGTCTCTCACCACACCTGCAGTCCATGGGTAAAACCAGAACATCATGGTATTTTAATCATGTTTGCAGTCAGCTATTTTGGATTTATTGTTTTTTATTGTATTTTGTACTGTATTACTTTATTGTGCACCACCGTCACCTCCTACATTGACATCTGTGTGAACTTCACTGAATGCAGTGGCTTAACCTTTCATTTCTATTGTGATGTCTTACCAAAATTGGAAATATTCTCATATTTTGATATTTAACATCTGTTTGATCAAAAAGTGAAAACTGTTTCAACAATTTATTATACAGGTTTCAACATACTGTTTTTTATGTTAAGCGTGCAGCATGCTGTATATGGCCTCAGTTCACTCTTCTCTGGCACATGCAGTCTGATATGATGTATTATTTTGCAGGGATTTACAGTGGTGTGGTTCATATAAAGCCGAATCCTGCTGGAGGGGATCATATGTACCTGTAACACCCGAGAAGGAAGATGGCTACCGCTGGAATGCTGTCAGAGGCCTCTGAGGGCGGAGACAATAATGAGTTCACTGACATCATCAAAACCAGATCAGGTAAGCTTCAGATGATCAATAAAGTGTTTAGCAGTATAGATGATGATGAAAGACAGAAAACTGAGAATTTGGATGTGGGAGCAGGATTTAAAGTCTCGCGTACAAGAGCACCTCAACTAAATGTGTTGGACGCTATGATGAGCCGTAGTTACTTTGCCAAGACGCTTGTGTATACTTACACTCCACTTTTTTTTTAAAAATATGCTCATTTTCCAGCTCCCCTAGAGTTAAATCATAAAAACGGTTCCAAAACGATAAAAATCAAATGTTTAACTCGAGGGGAGCTGGAAAATTAGCATTTTTTTTTTGTGGAGTGTCCCTTTAAGAGGAACCTATTTCATAAATCTACTAACTGGCACCGTTTGGTGTGGATACTAGTGTAAGTGCACCCTTAAGGTCTGAAATGAAATCATGTTTTAATCAGTAGGGAAGGTGTTAATGGTTACAGGCTGTGCTCTCTCAGGTATTTTGAAAATCTCTCTTTTGCTCTCTCTCTCTCTCACCCTCCCTCTCTCTTTGGGAATGTTGGGAATTTCACTGTGGATTTACAGTGCTCGTCTATCCAGACCACAATGCCTTTCTTTCTGTAAGGATTCTGGTCTCTTAGTAACAGAAGTAATGTTTTCATGTCTTAGAGAGCAATGGTCAGTAAAACTACAAAGAGCTGGTGATTTAGTCATCAGCTAAAATAAGTCTGCAGGAGTTTTGTAATATTAACTGAATCATGTGACTTAAGACATTCAGTTTCACTGGAACAATGTGCAACGAACGAACTATCAAACAAAGATCCAAAGGAATCAATTGAGAATGCATGGGTGATTCTCACGAAAACTTGGTTTTAAAAATGTGAAGCATGAAAATGTAAAAATTGCTTAAATTAACTTTTTTTCCCACCAGACATTGAAAAACAAAGTCTGGAGTAAATGTGAACATTAATTTAAAAACTTTTACTCATCATTTAACACTTTTTGTAACATAATTTAAAAAATTAGTCCTAAAAAATCTCATTACCGCAACAGTCAGAAAACATCAACACTGACATATTTTCAAAATGACATGACAAACCTGAAAGAACATAATTTGGAGATTCTGCACATGCATTTAAAATCAAAGTATTATGCTTCTATTAATTAAATTAACATTTAATAAGCATCTGTTGCGGTAATGATAATCAAAATGTCGTATGAGCATTCTGACAAGACAATATTTCAAATTAACTGTAAAAAAATGATCTTACCTGGTAGCCATCTTGAAGTAACTGGTCCATGTGCTTGGTCACTCAAAATCAAACTTTATTAAAATTCTGTATGTGTGCTTAAACTGTTCTCAAAAAGTGTTGCGGAGGATGAGAACATCAGGCATGGACACATAATTTCCCTAATTTTTCTTCATTATTATTATACATGAATATTTAGTAAATATTTTTTCTGTCATCTAAAGTAGTCTAGCAAAACATCCATTTATTTTTTTTCTTAATATTTTTGTGTTAATTTGATTAAATTACAACATAACGCATGTTCAAACACAGCAGGACACATTGCGGTAATGAGAATTTCAGCAGAAAATGAGATAAAATTTCCAATTATAAATTCTTATAAATCACACATTGTGCAAGGTAGAACACAGTATTGTGTTAATTCTGATGCTTTTTAATGTTACTATATTACACATTTTAAAGCCAAAATCATTAGTGCCGTGATGTTTCAATGGTTTCGTGAGAATCACCCGCATAATTAAAGTTAAAGGTAAAGATTTTATCATAACCCATAATATTATTGTTCTAAAAAAAGTTTTGGGAGGATTTGATAATGTGGTCCTGTTAATCATTCTCTTGACTCTTCCCATTATCAGATTTACTTTCTTTTATCCAGTACTGTAGTCTGGTGGGTTCACATCTCAGTACCGAGCTCCTTCTTTTAAAAAGTGTCCTGACTATAAAGTTGTTGGTTATTAGATTTATTCTCATGTTGGTTATGTAAAAGCAGTGTAGATATTATAGTTTTGATAAACCTTAAGAAAATCCTTTCACTTGTAGGCAGCCATTGTTGTGTTTGTGTGATGTGAAATAGTTGGAACCATTTTTAAAACACTTACAAACCCAGGTATGTTAACAATGGGTTTATTACTGTGAAATTGTAGTCACGGGAGTTTTAGATGTTATTCTGTAGTCTATATGTTATGAGAATACATTGATAACTGCATAAACAAAATGCTTGCAGTCGTAGGTTTGTTATATTTACAGATATCCACTTTATCATACCACATGCAAACTGGATATTGGATGGGCAGGTGAACTTGCAGGTCTATGAGGGGATTTTTTTAAATGATCATTAATATCTTATGTACTGTGGACAGTAAGCCTTGCATGCTTAACCCAATATTGCTTGTGTGATATTTACTGTGGTTTGACAGTGGTTAATTTACAGAATTAACACATTTACTTAAATGCATGAATGTGGACTTGCAAAGCCAACTAAACATTAACATGCTAATATATTTTTAAATTGTGGCGTTATTTTGATAAATTCTCCAACAGAAATGTGTGCAGACATCTTAGTGTACCGAAGTTTGGATTGAAATGATAGAGACAAAATTGCCTCCTGTGTGCTGCACGATACTTACAATAGTCAAAAAAAAAAGAAAAGATTCTTCCTGCAAACTAAATAAGGTGAAATCAACTGAAGGGGCAATGAAATCTCTCTTGTTAATGTTTTCTGTGGAGGAATAATGATTAACTGTACTTTAGTTGTTTATTAGTTGAACTGAAGTATGATCAGTATGTGAAAGTGAGCTGTTGTTTATGTGTCTTAAGGAAATGATGTTGTCACGAATGTGTAAAACAATGAGAAACAGCTCAGTGAATTATTGACTTGCAGTGCGTCATTTCTGAGGGAAGTTTTGAAAATAATTAACAGTTATACTGTCTGCCATTGGTCAGCCAATCTGGTAGTCCTGACCTAATCTCAGGTCACATATGGGTTGGTTGGGACACTCAAACAAACATGTGTGTGATGTCAAATCTACGATGCCTGCAGTAACCGACCAATAAAGTTGTCTTACTCAACCGAGTGGTATGCAAATGTTCAACAATGCTTTCATATCTTTGTATGTTGACTGAGATGGGAACAAATTTTTTTAATGTCTGTGTAAAATGACAGTTTATGAACCTTTTCCTCTGTTATGAAATACAGATCAGTGACCCTGAATGACTTTAAACCTGAAACACATTTACAAGTCTGATATGACCATTAAGGATTCTGTCCTTCAGTTAGCTGCCACTGTAAACAAAGTCTTATTAGACTACATATTTATGATAAAGTTGTGTGTGTTCATCCACAAAAGGATTAATTTATTTCACGATTAATGTTATATTATATTAATATTACATGCACATAACCAGTAGAATTTCCATCAGAATCCAGCACCACTCCAAACTCTTTCCAGACCTTTGATTTTCCCACTCCTGTAGTAGTGATGGTGAATTAACCTGTGGCAAGTTTACTTTTAACCAACTCCTTCTTCTACAAGCTAAAGGCGTGACCATAGACTGTAAAAAAGATGAACGTAGTGTCTGTGACGTCACCCATAGGTTTCTGAAGATCATTTTTGAAGCTTAAAGTAGGCGGTGCCTGCCATTGCCATCTTGGCCACGCATCACTCGAAAATGGGTAAAGAGGCGGGACGTGCGTGAAGCTGAGGTGTCTGGTTGCTGAAACCACGCCCGTCTAGCTCGACTCTAGTGACGGCAGTGGCTGTTCACCCATCACTCAAGTGGCCACGCCCGTAATTATGCAGAACTTTAAGGCTTAGTATCATTTAAACGTATAAGTTACAAAAAATTCACCCCCCTCACAGTTGTCATGAAAGGCAAATTTAGCTATACAGACCAAAAACACTTTTTGTACCTGGCTGTCAACATAATATTTCCTGCTGTAAAGTTGACCATTTTAACATGGAGGTCTATGGGAATTGACTCCCTTTTGGAGCCTTCCTCAAGCGGCCACGCAATGAATTCCGTATTGGCTTCATCAGAGAGATCGTAAGGTTGCCCCTCGGGCGTGACACAGCGGCGTCAGGTTTGCCCCCGCCCGTCTCCGTGATGCAAGTTGCACGCAGCAGCCAAACTTTCTTTACGGTGAACAGCAGCGATGATTAATAAATGTGTTTTTTTTCGCTGAGCGGAAAAGATTAAGCTTGAGGTCCGACCCGAGTCATTTGCTTATATTTTGACCTGAACTAATTTCTTAACTTAACTATAATTAATTAACTAATTTCGGGAGGGGCATGGTCATGTGATCCAACTAATCAGCGCAAAGAGGTGCATATGAATAGCAGTCCCTCAATTTTGCCCCATGTTTTTTGCAGCATCTCTCCTCCACCCCATCACCTCACTCTCATCTAGTTTCATTTATCCCAGTTAAAGAGGGGGGAGTACTCTGGGTTTGGGCTAAAATTCCAAGCTCAGAGCCCTCCCCACGGACAGCACGACATGTTAATGCAAACTTGTGAAATAACTATTTTAACATCAACCAAGTCCTGCACTTTATTTTCTAATTTCTGCATGTTGTAAAACCAAAATCTTAGACGTGCAATTGGATGGAAACGCATCTTTTGTAGTTAAGCAATTAGAACGGTACAAATAAAGATCATTTTAGACGCTTAATGGCGGGCTAGGCTAGGCCAAGGATCAAATAGAAATTGCGCATTGCATTAATCGCACGATAAAAAAATCTGTGTCATTAAAATGAATTGACATTAATGCGTTATTAACATGTTAATGTTGACAGCGCTAGTATATATGTACGCAACCGAATGCTTCTGCAAGTGCCTCTATTAGTGCTGCCTCACGATTAGTCGCGACTTATACTTATACATAATTATTATACACAGTACACACACATATATTATGTAAACAAAAACTTTTATTCTGCAAACGATTAGTCACGACTAATTGTGAGGCAGCACTAGCCTCTATATATAAAAATATACTCAAAATGAAGGATATTTACGTATATATATTTACAGCTGGTCTATTCGCACAGGATTAGTATTAACTGAGGTAATTTCTCGCAACCTTTTTACAGCAGGTAAAAGTCACCGTAATCTGATGACGTGATACTGACATTGTTCGTAATGATTACTGAAATGGCAATGTTTATGTGTAAAGCTTATGTTTACACTTTCAAGAAAAATGTCTTATCTGTGCGCATTAAACTAGGTACAATAAGTACCAAATGACACACCAATTATACTGCTTTTGGCCATAAAGCGTGTTGTTTTTCTGGGGCATGCTGGGTAATGCTGTTCTCATGTACAGCTCATTCGCTGTCCTCTTATTTGTTTTGAATAATTTATTCTCTGCACAGGTTAGCGGCTCACACAGACCCGTTTCCTCCCGCCATACTGAAGTTCTTCTCTGTTTTGCATCTTTCCTTGCCTGTCTCTTTCTCTTTCATCTGTGCCCCCCAAACACAAAGGGAGGTTAGACAGGTCTCTTTACCTCAGCCAAGTGTTATATAAGCCAGACTCTGCCAGATCAGTCTTTCACTTGCCAAGCCAAACTTCTGACATGCAGCGTAAAGTCTGGTCCACACTGTAGCTTATGCTGGCCAAGCACTGTCTATTGGTTGACATGTAAAATGACCAGTCACAGATTGTTTTGTTTTATGCATTTTTAAAGGCCCACTGAAGTGCTTTGGAACATGCGGCATTATTTGATTTATTGACGACAGTTTAACGGAAACAACAAAACTATTTAGGAGACCCTCCCCCTTTTCCCTCCGCCGATAGCGTTTCATTTATGTCACAGTCCAGCAAAGAAGTACTGTAACAAAACATAGAGGGCATCTAATGAGCATTTGATTGGACAGGACATTTGATGAGAAGTTGAAGTGTAGGGTGATGTCATAAAAGTTCTAGACTTTTTTAGTGCACGTGCCAAGCTGTAGGTTTTGAATGCTTGTATCTTCTGCATAAGAATTTTGTCAGTGTTTTGGACCATAACCGTTTATATTTATTCTTAACCTAACGTCTTTACACTAAAAGTAATTTTAATTTCATGGGGGCTTTAAATTCTGGGACACACCAAGCCAACAAGAAAGTTTTGAGCGTCGGTCATTTTGTTTTTTCTATGTGTTTTCGAACCGTTGGTGGGTCCACGCTGAGGTTTTTGGGGTTGATTCTGTGTTGAATCAGTGTTGGAGTCAATCGCCAGTGAGTTGACATGAGACATCACTCTTATTAGCTGTTTAATATTTCTATATGTAAACTAGGGGCGATAAACGGGTAATAAAACCAGTAGTAGTGTTGGGCGATTTACCCCACAGTGATGTCATCATATCATCAGCCTGTGAGATCGCCAATACACGATAGTGGGTGGCAATAGTTTACTCATTTATTTATTTATTTGTTTGTTCGGTTTTTTACTCGTTTATGACAGCCACATGATTGGTGGACAGAAAAATAATCTGATTAACTGTTATATTGCGTCCGAAACTGCCTACTTCCATACTATATAGTAGGTGAAAAGCAGTAGGAGAGGCAAGTAGTATGTCCGAATACATAGTATTCTATAAACAGAATGCGAAAAGTACTCGGATGACCTACTACTTCTGGTTAGATTTCGAAGTGTGCATACAATGGACACTTCACTATCCCATGATGCCCCAGAGTTAGCAGAGTTATACAATGAAGAAGAAAGGCGAAAGCAGCGATTTGGCCGTTTTCGCTGATAGACATTATGTACGTAGACACCTCGTAGACTGAGCTGTCTATTGGAGCTGACGTATCACGCGGTCGCCATCTTGGATGGGTCTCCAGTGCGCTCCCTTGCATTCATTTCTAATGAGGAATAATCATAACTCCCCTAATCTTTACCGGATTTTCACACGGTTTGAGTTGTTATAAGCGGCAGAGATTTAGTTATGATACATGACGCTGTCACACATTGAAAAATACTGCTTTCATGCTAAAATACTTTGTATTATGCTCTTTAAGTATGGCATATTGACAGAGGCAGACACTACTCAAGTATTTTACTTTCTACATAAAAGTAAATTTTCAAGTATCTGTATTTTATCAGAGTCAAGATCATAATATGCTTTGGAAAACTTATATTCCAAAGCATATTATCATAATTTTTACTCCACAACATTTTATAATTTCAAGTTTTTGGTTTATATTTAATATTAAAGTACATTAAACATCTACTTTTTTTACTTTTACTTAAAAAGTATGTTAGTACTTTTACTCAAGAAAAGTAAAAGTACACAATTTTTATGTAATTTTTATGTAATTAGGTATTTTATGTAATTAGGTATTACATTAATTTTAATATGAATGAATTAAGAATGAATTGGCAGTAAGAATTTTCATTCCAAAATGCCGGCCGCGCTACTGAAGCTATGAAGCCATCTAGTGGCTGTTGCCAAAAACGAATCAGAGTTTCCCCTCTTGTTCTTCTATACTCTTTGCTTCAGAGCTTTGACGACCCTCCCGTTTTATAGCAACTTCCCATTGCCTCCTCATGCCTGTATCACTGGGAAACCTTCAAATGTGAAGAAAAAACAGCGAGAGATCATGAGAGAGAGTACCAGTTCCTGCTGAACATTGACATTAATATTATAACGTAAAATAACCAAAATTATTGTTCAATCTTACTTGTGAAATGTAACCCCATGTGATCTGGAATCAATACTGCGCCGGTTATTGCAACCGTAAGCTGCACAAAATACGGGCATAGTTGCTTTCTTTCCGTTAACTCCCATTGACTCTGGTGCTAGCGTACAGTGAGGAGACCCATCCAATATGGCGCAGACGCTTGATGCGTTCCAGCACGTCATGAGGTGTCTACGTGTATAAAGTCTATGGTTTTCGCGCTTGTATGACATCATAGATATATACACTAGATGTCGCCTTGGGGCTCTGAGCATGCGTCAAAACCGCCGCCATCTTAGAACAGGGGTCTTGTCATAGGAAGTAGGTAAAGCTGCTATCTCCGCCTGTACTTCGAATTCATGGACGATGCCGGACGTTTGTGCTGCGTATGGATGTTAGGGCTACTAGCACTATGCATTACAGTTAGAAAAAGTAAATTTTCATAAAATCAAAACTTTTATTTTTCCTGGACTAAATGCTAAATACATGTCTGACTGTTGAAACGAACCAAAAGAAAACCAAGAAAATTGTGTTCATGACGATTTATGGTGATTTTATTTCTGTTACACCATTGCCTACAATGACGCTGATGTGGGGTTCCCCTGTTTCAAGATTTGACTGTTGTAGACGAAAGTCAATTGTCATTTTATTAAAATGCTGTATTGATAACTATGTGTTCAGAAGACTATAGGCTTTTTTCCCTTACGAATATTAACCATTAAAAACACATGGTTAAATTATGGTAATTGAAAACCTTAATATAAAAAACTGATCCCATTAAAACTGATGTCATCGATTGATTTTGGTAACAAGAATTTGGAAATTCAATGGTATTAAAGATTTTAATAACATAAAAGCCTTATTAAAAGAAAAACAAACTCTACCGTGATACATATTGCTATGATAAAATGAATCCTGTCTTGATATAAGATTTAGTCATATCGCCCACTCCTAATATGAACTTTAATTTATATAAGAGTGCAATAATATACGTCATCTATTATTGTGTAATATTAAATATTTGTGTATATTAGTTACATACATATACTTGTGTATTTCACTATTTGTGTTATTCTTGACTTACAAACTTTAAATCTGAATGTTTAATGTCAAAATGTTTTAAATGCTTAAATATAAAATATAATTTTGACAGTATATTACCTTCTTTCTAAACTTTTATTTAAAAAAGTATAATTTAAATAGAAGACTTTGACTGAATATTGAAGAGAAAAGCAGTCAATAAGGGTCTAATAAAAGATGGGAACTCATTTGATACTGTTTCTTAAAATTTATGAATCCAAAAAATTTAAAAATGCAAATGAGCTGATCCCTGCACTAAATGGCAGTGCAGTGATTTGACAGAGCAGATTAAGGGGCGGGATTATTATAATAAGATCTCACAATGGGAGCCAAATTTCAATTGCCTTTTTTTCACACGCTTGCAGAGAATGGTTGACCAAAACTAAGTTATTGGGTTGCTCTTATTCACATTTTCTAGGTTGACAGGAGCAATGGGGACCCAATTATAGCACTTAAACATGAAAAAAGTCAGATTTTCATAATATATCCCCCCTTTAAAGTACAGTTGTCAGTACAAAGTGAAAGTGAGGAAGTGAAATAATGGCTGTCTATGGATAGAGAGGATGTTTTTGTAGCAGGAAGTTGACCTCTGACCTTTTGACTCAAGGTTTTTGCAAAGCATGCTGGGTAAAGGGCAGGATTCGTCTTATTTAGTGCTGTATGTCTGTGTTTCTGACACTCTAGCGAGAGTTCAGGGACTTTATTACCTCAGACTGTGAAATTGAGACCTTTTGTTTGTGTCACCTGAACCCCCCGAACCACAGAAAAGCATGAGACCAAATAAAGGAAATTCACCCAAGGTGATCCCATTACAAACACACCCACCTCTCTGTCTCTGTCTCTCTCTCTCTGTCTCTCTCTCTGTCTCTCTGTTGTTTTTTTATCAGATCCGCTAGTGCTGTTACTGGTGTGTGTTTGTGTGAAAATGATTGAATGGGAAATGGCAGTATAAAGCCCTTTTCACACAGACATTACTGAATATACACAGGTAATGCATCTGGGATTTGTCCGGGATCATTTGATTTTTGGTTCATTCACACTGCCAATGATTTTCCGGAATCTGTGCCTGCATTCACACACATACCGTAAAGATCCCATAAAGACACGTGACTAGGCATGGGCCGATTACCGGCTTCAAGGTATACCGAGGTTTTAAACAGTCAAGGTTTCAAAACCACTGAAATATTCTGTGATACCGTCTCCAAGGTATGAGCTGTGTTTATACAAAATTCATTAAATCATTAAGTCATGTGATTGATTTGATGTTTACATTTAATATACATTAAAAACAAATTATATATTTTTTGAAAGCATATTATAATTTAAAGGCTTTATTTTTACCTGGCATTTAAAAAATAACACATTTTAGTGTTGCAATGGCAAAACCGTAACACCGTGAAACTGTGGTATTTTTGCTAAAGGTTATCATACCGCCAGAATCTTATACCGGCCCATGCCTACACGTGACGTGTTTAAAGTTCTGCACTTCGTCTAAAGTTTGCTTATTATCCGTTATTTATTTCTCCAGAAACCACCCGCGTGCATTTTTGTTTATGATAAGGCTATACATGAGAGCATCATGTGCTGTACTATGCTGCTGAATGATCTCCGCTTCAGCCGGATAGTGACGAGCTCCCTGATCTCTGCTATTGATCAGCTTGCACTGCAGACATTTCTCGTTGTGAATATTAATCTGCATGTAAAGTTTGTAAACCCCTCGTTTTATCGTCATTATCGT